>NC_067149.1:29067090-29364590 GCF_903995435.1 Acomys russatus
GACAGGGTCTTATTTTGTATCCCTGGCTGGTCTGGAGCTACTATGTAGACCAGGCTGGACTTGAACTCGGTGATTCTTACTGCCCCTGCCTTCCAGGCGCTAGGATTAAAGTCTTAGGCAGCCAGCCAGATTGTTCTTTCTTTGTTGAGATGGGATCTCAACTCTAGCTCAGGTGCCTCAGAACGCATTAGATAGCCCAGACTGACCTCAAACTCTAGGCACTCCTATTTCAGTCACCAAGTGCTGGGATTACAGATGTGAGCTTGCCACACTCAGCTTTCCTCATTGTCACCGTCATCTTGTTATTATTACTAATGGTGGCACTGGAGCTAGAACCTAGTACCTTATGTGCTAGACAAGAGCAACTACATTCTCAGCCTCCTTAAAAATTTATTGTGAAGCCTTCAATCCCAGCACTTTGGAGACAGGTGGATCTGTGAGTTCCGGGTCAGCCTGATCTACAGAGTCAGGCCAGGGCAGCCAGGTCTACACAGAGAAACTTTAAACTTTAAAAAAGCTTTGAATTACTGTCTCTTTAAGGTACCCACGTTGGCTTTGAACTTAGGGTTCTTCTTTCACCTCTGTAGTGCTTGAATTCCATGCATGCCCCAACATGCTTAGCTGTCTTTATTAACAAGTGTTCCTTTTTTACAAGATTGGTTTATGGTTCTAGTTTAGCTTTCTAACAACTAGTTGGATCTTAGGAAGAAAAAAATATCTGGTGTAGTGCATAATTTAGTAGTTAAACTAGCAGAACCTCTTCAGTGGTCTATTAAAATAAATCCATCAGTGATACTTAATATCTCTGTGCATGTCAGCTTTAAGAATGGCATCCTTTTGGGGCATGATTGTGAATGCCTTTAATCTCATCAGAGAATTAAAGGCAGAAACAGTCGGACCTCTGAGTTTAAGAACAGCCTGATCTGCATAGTTCTAGGACAGCTGGCTATCTCAAAAAATAAAAACAAAACAAAGGTGGTGGGGAGAAGGAAGAAAGTGAAAGATATTTACTAGGCTAGAGAGATGGCTAGTTGGTTGAGATCTGGCTGCGCTTCCAGAGGACCCAGGTTTGATTATTGGCACCTACTTGCTTGTAGGGTCACAACTCTCTGGAACTTTGTTCCAGGGGCTATCACCAAGAGCACAGCACACACACTTGGTGCACACTTATACGTGCAAGCAAAACATCCAAAATGAATGCAAATCACTAGTTTTACTTATATAGAAAAGCCGACTAGGTGCCATCTTTCAAAAATAGTCGCTGACTGAGTCCCTAAAATATCATCGCTTACATTGCCTTTCTTCCTCTTGAGCTGTGGACTGGACTAAGCTATTTCTGTATCATCAGGAAAAAAAGCATTTTATTTCCGGAAGGTTTTTTGGGGGGGGGCGGGATACAAGATTATCTTAACTGGGCAGTGGTGGTGCATGCCTTTGATGGCCAGCCTTTGTGAGGCAAAGGCAGCAGATTTCTGAGTTTGAGGCCAGCCTGCCTAGTCTTCAGAGTGAGTTCTAGGACAGCCAGGGCTATGCAGAGAAATCCTGGGGGTGGAGGGATATCTTAGACTGGTGCTTATTACTCCCATCTATATAAACTGCCTTAATGTGTTTATATGTTGTTTTGTTTTGGGGGACAGGTTTTCTGTGTAGCCTTGGCTGTCCTGGACTTAAAAAGATCTCTCGTCTGCCTCTGCAACCCTGAGTGCTGGGATTATAGGATTGTGTCTCTCTACTCCTTGCTCTACCTTAACTTTCTGATAAATACAACGCCTACAGTTGAAAGTTTCTAACATATAGCTTTTGAATGTCTTGTCTTATCCTGTCTTGTTATATCACCAGGTGGCTGGAGAATCCATCAGAGGTGTTTTTGGTTTTTTTTGACAGCTAATCTACTCTGATTTAGGAATTGAATTCTCTACTTAGTACATTGTTTGGATATTGTACATTCAGATGTTCTATATTAAAATGATTCATGCTTTTATATTCTTATTACATTTGATGAAGTTTAAACAAGAATTTCTTTCTCAAACTAGGTGTTTTTTGGGGGGGGTTGTTTTTGTTTGTTTGTTTTGTTTTATAAGCAAATTAGTTATATCGTTTGTCTGCTTGTCTTTCACTGGTCCTAGGGGTGGAACCTGGCCCTTGCATACGTTAGCTCAGTGCTCAACCTTTGAGTCACAACTGCAGAACCAGGTGGTGATTACTTTGTTTTTCTGGTGTTGGAGGTGACATCCAAACTCTTCTGTGTGCCTGCCCAGTCCAATATTGTGAGCTTTTTAATGAACTTGTCCACAACAAGAATCCCTGGAGTGATTGGATCAGTATATATCCCACAGTTATTATATGAATCTATCATTACACGCTACAAATTTTATCTTTTGGTTTTTTCAAGACAAGGTTTCACTGTTTAGCTCTGGCTATCCTGGAAAACTCTATAGACCAGGCTGGCCTCTTAACTCAGAGTTCCTTCTGCCACTGCCTCCCAAGTGCTGGGATTAAAGTCACCTGGCCTTAAGGTTTATTTTTAATGTCCTTTCAGATCTTCACTCACTGGGTGTGGCCAAGAGCATTTCTTTCTTTCTTTCTTCCTTTGTTTTTTGCAAACTTGAGTCTCTCTATGTAGGCTCATCTGTCCTAGATGTCACTTTGTAGACCAGGCTGGCCTCAAACTCACAGCAATCTGCCTGCCTCAGCTTCCCAAGTGCTGGGATTAAAGGCGTGCTCCACCATGTCCAGCTGAGCACTGCTCTCAAGCTGGGCTGCCATAATTTCTGGTGATACTGCTTGGGAGGGGGGGAGAGTGAGTGAGAGAGAGAGAGAGAGAGAGAGAGAGAGAGAGAGAGAGAGAGAGAGAGAGAGAGTGTGTGTGTGTGTGTGTGTGTGTGTGTGTGTGTGTGTGTGTGTGTGTGTGTGTTGGTCCTTAGTTCAGGGCCTTAACCTCCCTACCATTTCTTCTTATACAGGTAGGTCCCAGAGATAGACAAATTATCAGCTTTTCCTCACCCTTTTGGGGTTTGATGGGCTTTTATTTTTCTGTCTAGTCTGTCTGACATGGGGTTTTGAGAGATTGATTAAAACCAACAATGCCATTCTTTCTGGTTCCCTTTAAAAAAAAAAGATTTATTTATTATGTATACAGTGTTCTGCCTTGAGTGTATATCTGCACACCACAGAAGGACACCAGCTCTCATTATAGATGGTTGTGAGCTACCATGTGGTTGCTGGGAATTGAACTCAGGACTTTTGGAAGAGGAGCCAGTGCTCTTAATCTCTGAGCCATTTCTCCAGCCCACTGGTTTCCTTCTTTTTAAGGAAAACTTAAATCCTTCCTAGACCACTATTGTGTGAGAAAACTTTTCTCCAGATAGGGAACCCAGTACAGACCAAAGTACAGAGACCACCCAAGTCCAACTTGGTGAACCAATGAGTTTTATTGGGGTTACTTACAGGAATATAAGTGAGGGGGGTTACTTACAGGAACTGAAATGACTGAAAGACAACTGCATCATCAAGACCCACCCTAGCCTAGGTGATAGCTCACAAAATCTGGTAAACCTGGAACACACTGTATAGCCTTTAGGCAGCAGAACAGATTGGAGAGTGTTCTTTGTATTTTGGTTGGTCTAAACCTTTTCCAGGCACCCCTGCTGGTTTCTGCTGTTTACAGGCAGCTGGTCTCATTGTTTGAATCTCAGCTTCTCTGGGAGTCTTCTGTTAAGTTCAGCTTTTCTTCCTCTGAGAGAGACTCACTCTTAGATTTAATAAAAGCTTGCTCTGGCAGGGAGGGGCCTGTGAATCTGGTCAGTTTCAGGGAGTTCTTGCTTTGTTTACCTCCCCACTCAAGTAGCTTGGCTATAGGATGGAATGTTTTGATCATGGAGGAAACTGTTATACAACAGCAGTTAAAATAAGGCTATAGGGGCTAGAGAGATGGCTCAGAGATTATTAAGAGCACTGACTGCTCTTCCAGAGGTCTTGAGTTTAATTCCCAGCAACCACATGGTAGCTCACAACCATCTATAATGTGATCTGATGCCCTCTTCTGGCCTGCACTGTATACGTAAAAAAAAAATGCTATGACTAGTACCTTGCGTATTAGCCAGGCGTTGGTGGTGCACACCTTTAATCTCAGCACTCGGTTGGCAGAGGCAGGTAGATTGCTGTGAGTTCAAGGACAGCCTGGCTTACAAAGCAAGTCCAGGACAGTCAAGGCTACACAGAAACTCTGTCTCGAAAAACCAAAAAAAAAAAAAAGAAAGAAAGAAAATAATATGTAAAAACTTAGCCTGCTGCTTGTTGCTAAATCAATAATAGCTGTCAATAGGGTTCGGAGTGGTAGGTGTGATGGGAGTTTGAGAAGTCCAGCTATTGTTGCCCCTATTATGCTGGAACTTGCTTTATAGTTTAGGCTGGCTCCAGCTGCCAGTCCTGTCTGACCCTCCTTGTGCTTATATATTTGATACTTCAGGAAGGAAATAAAGTTAGGTAACTTAAAGGTAGTTACTAGTAAGTAGATCTGCATGGTTATAGTGTGAGGTTGTTGGGTTCCTATAATTTTCTCAAGGTCGGAAATGTTGTTTTGTCTGATGTAGCTCTGAAACACTTGGAAATGGTGTCTACACTGTCTTCTACATCCTGCCTTTGTGAAATTTGTTCCCCTTAACTACTTTTTAAAAAGATTTTTTTCTTTCTTTTTTCATTTTCGTTTTTTGAGACAGGGTTTCTCTGTGTAGCCTTGGCTGTCCTAGACTCATTTTGTAGACCAGGCTAGCCTGGAACTCACATTGATCCTCCTGCTTCTGCCTCTGGGAGTGCTGGGATTAAAGGCGTGTCACCACCATGCCCAACTTTTATTTAGTTCTTTATTTATGAGTGCTCTATCTGCATATGCACCTACATGCCCGAAGAGGGCATGAGATTCTAGTATAGATGGTTGTGAGCCACCATGTTGTTGCTGGGAATTGAACCCAGGACCTCTGGAAGAGCAGACAGTGCTCCAGCCCCTATTAGTAACTACTTAATGCTGTGACATACTGGTTTTTCAGTCTTATTTTTGTTTTAATCACACATTTACTGAAGTGTGGAAGTCAAAGGACACCTTGCAAAAATCAATTATTTCCTTCCACTGTGTGCCCCAGAATCAAACTCAGGTCATCAGGTGTGTTCCATCTTAACCAGTCTCAGCTTTTTTTTTTTTTTTTTTTTTTTTTTTTTTTTTTAATGGAAGAAACTACAGATTAAAGGCTTTGTTTTTGTTTTTCTTCCTGGAATCTAACTTCTCATTTTCCCATTAATTTTAAAGGTATAACATCTGAAACTTGGTCTGTTATATGAGCTATAGTTTTGTAAGTTATTTTCAGTGTCTGTATCTCCAAAACACTGAGTACATTCTGCTTTTGTGTTATTGTTTGTGTGTATGAGTTTGGGACATGCCGATGCACACACATGTGGAGGCCAGAAACGTGGGATACTCACCTTTTTGGCTAAGCCAGGATCCACCTGTCTCTACCCTGTAACTCTGGGGTTACATGCATACAAAACCACACCTCACTTTTTATGTGAATGCTAAAAATTCAAACTTAGATCTCTTAAACATTTTTTACCCTCAGAACCATCTCCCTAGGCAACCTCCCCACCCTGTTTTGTTATTAATATATGATACTTAGTACATAATGTGTTTCAGTATGAGGTTTTTATACATGCAGGGTCTCACCGTGTAGCTCTGGCTGGCCTGAAGCAGCCATGTAGATCAAGCTGGCTTTTGACTCAGAGATCCACCTTCCTCTGCTTCCTAAGTGCTGGGATTAAAGGCGTGCCACCATAATTGCCTGGAAAAATTATTTTTAGGTAAACCTTGCTCGGTAGCCCAGGCTGTCCTTAGACTTGTGCTCTTCCTCCTTTAGCCTCCTGAGTGCTGAAGTTGCAGGTGAGCATATTGCCTGGCTCACACAGGAACTTCTGCTTTGCATTGTTAACTGTTTTCCACCAAACCTCAAGACAGACAGATTTATGAACATATTTTGCATAAGATATACAATGTTTTCTGTAAATAGCCTGACTGCTTTAATCATAGTGCCTGTTTTCTGTGAAGAATGTATTGTATTTAAAATGGGGCTAGTCTTACAAAGTTTAAAATGTAGGTGGTAGGCAACGCAGTTTTTGTTTTTCCTTTTCCCCCCCCCCTTCGGTTTTTTGAGACAGAGTTTCTCTGTGTAGCCTGGGCTGTCTTGAACTCACTTTGTAGACCAGGCTGGCCTCGAACTCGCAGATCCCCCTGTCTCTGCCTCCTGAGTGCTGGGATTAAAGGAGTGTGCCACCACGCCTGGCAGCAATTAAATTATGCTTGGGCATGCTCAATACCTCAGGTCCTATCAAAACTCTTTCCTTTATGCACTGCTTGTGCTGTGTTCACTGTGTGATCCCTTCCCTCTCCACTGTAGCAGTCTGACTTAAAACCATCATTAGAATTCAAAATAAAATGTTAGGTGTAGGGTTCCATTACCATCATTACCTAAGCTGCCCTCCTGACCAGCACAGCAGTTCTTTCTCTGTGGTACTTTATATAGCACATATCCTGATGCCTGAGCCTTGTGGATGGGAGAAAGTTTGGGCAGGTATTAGAAGGTGGTGTGTGGTGATGGCTGAACATTAGATGCCCTGAGTGAAGGGCAGTAAGATAGGTGACCTCTATACTCTTAACAAGTCATTTTGACATTTCTGATCACCTCAAAGGTTAGACACTCTGGGTGCCATGGCACATGCTTTTAATCCAGTACTTGGGATTAAAAGCAGGCGAATCTCTGCCAGGCGTGATGGCTCACGCCTTTAATCCCAGCACTCAGGAGGCAGAGACAGGCGGATCACTGAGTTTGAGACCAGCCTGGTCTACAAAGCGAGTCCAGGACAGCCAAGACTAACACAGAGAAACCCTGTCTCAAAAAAAACCAAAAAACAAACAAACAAAAAAAACCCAAAACAAACAAACAAAAAAACCAACCAACCAAACAAAAAAACCCAAAACTAAAACCAAAACCAAACCAAACCAAAACAAAAAGGCAGGTGAATCTCTGAGTTCAAGGCCAATCTGGTCTACACGGTAAGTCCAGGACACCAAGGCTACAAAACACTGTTGACTGGAGGGGTGAGGGTGGTATAGGCTTAGTCTTGAAGACACATTGATCCACCTGCCTCTGCCTACTGAGTGTTGGTGTTAAAAGTGTGCGCCATGAGTTATTTCTACTATATTTTTTATCTCCTACAAGTTCTTAGCATGGAGATTGGTCTCACTTTTTAGGAGTTTATACAAAGTGTTTCTTCACAGAACAGACTTGAGTGTAGGTAGAATGTGAACGCCTCATGGTCTCTTTGTGTAGCTTTGGCTGTCCTGGAACACTCTGTAGACCAGGCTGGCTCTGAACTGATAGAGATCCATCTGCTTTTTCCTCTCAAGTGCTGGGATTAACTGTGTGCTCCACGACCACCCAGCATATATTAGGTTTTTCATCATAGGGTGACTTTAGCTTGTCATTTAAGACTGTTCAAAGGGCTCTACAAACAGTCCTGTATCACTTGATAAGGATACTTTCTGAGAACCTTGCTGGGAGTTGGTGCTATTTGCAAACATTGGAGATGGTGGTGGAGGTCATTCAGTGGGACTGCAGAGGCAGCAGCTGGCACCATGGAGTTAGCTGTTACACAGTCAACTTTGTTTTAGCTAGAAGTTCTCTAGCAGTAAAATGTGTGTTGGCCACTGAGTCACATGTACTTACCAAGACTCATGTGCCATAGTAACTGGATATGCTGCAGTGCACTATTGTGATGGCATGCGCTGCCATCACACTAGGCAATAGGAATTTTTCATTTTCGGGCTGGAGAGATGGCTCAGTGGTTAAGAGCACTGTCTGCTCTTCCAGAGGTCATGAGTTCAATTCCCAGCAACCACATGACGGCTCACAACCATCTATAATGAGATCCGGTGCCCTCTTCCGGAATTCAGGTGTACATGCAGGCAGAATACTGAACACATAATAAATAAATAAATCTTAAAAAAAAAAAAAGAAGGAATTTTTCATTTTCATTGTATTCTGTTATTGTTCTGTTGATGATCAAAACATGTAGTATATGACCAAATATTTTATGTGAAAACCTTTTCATGGTTGTCTTTCTTCATAGAAACTTTCATGTTTAATATGTGTTGATAGTTTGTTTTTACTTACCATTCTGTAACTTTGAGTGGGCAGAACTTGACTTGCTCTCCAGTGTGGCACACAGAGAACTAGGTTAAAAGATAGAAGAAAAAACTTTACAATGAAAAAAATTCATTTTGTGTGCATGCTAGTATAGAGAGATAGGGCTTGGGGTGAGTGTTGGTCTTCAGTAGGCTTCCACATATATCTATATCTAACCTTAACTAGATAGATAGATAGATAGATAGATAGATAGATAGAGGGAGAGGATTCTTTAGCTTGGGCTGGAACAAACCAGGCTGGGCTAATTCAGAGAGAAAGCTACCTGCTTCTGTGTTCTGAGTGCTAGTACTAAAGGTATGTGCTGAAGCTGGACATGGTGGCACACAGCCTGTAATCCCAGAATTTGGGAGGCAGAGATAGGTGGATTGCTGTGAGTTTGAGGCCAACCTGGTCTACAGAGTGTGTCTAGGACAGTCAAGGCTACACAAAGAAACCCTGTCTCTAAAACCAACAAAACAGAACAAAAGAAAGTGTGTGCCACAACACTTGGACAGCTTGGCTTTTGAGACAAATTCTCTCATTGGGACTCTGGACTCACTAATTATGTTAGTGCTTACCAGTTAGATTGTTGTCCACAGGCCCTAGAATTCTGACTTTCCTATCCAACACTGGTATTACAAGTACACATTACCATGACTAATTTTTTTGTTTTGTTTTGTTTTTTATCTAGACCTAAGACAATATTCTAACCTTAGAAAACAATAGAAAATATCTGAACCTTGACAGTGTACGTGTAAATATTTGAAGATAAATTTGCCTTATTTACTTTCAATTTCCTTATGTCCAAAGTCCGTCCGTTCTTTGTTTATCCATTTCCTAGACCTTAAATTGTCAAAGAAGACAGTGACCTTGCCCTCTAAATACTTTACTATTTTCTATGCTGCATTATGAATATTTTATTAAAAACCTGTGTCATGCCAAGCCAGTCTCCTTCAGTTGTCTGATCATAATCCCCTTTGCCTGTGTGTGTTTAGTTTTTTATTTTTTTGGAGTCAGGGTCTCTAGTTCTGGATGGGCTGGAACTCACAGAGATCTTCTTGTCTCTGCTTCACAAGTGCTTTTGAGTTTGAAGAATATACTGCTATGTTTAGTATTTTTAAATTTTTTATTGGACATAGATCTCTTGTAGCCCCAGGAAGACCTTGAACTCTGTTCTTATTTGCACCTCTGGTCTGTCTTCAGTTTCCAGATACTGGAATACTAAGTCTCAATTTGTAGTCCCAGGCACCTGTTATGTAGAAACCAGAAGCAGAGGCCAGGCTGGCCTAGAACTTGTGATACTTTTGTTCCTGTCTCTCAGATGCTGGGATTATAGGCATGTACTACCATATGTGTCTAGGGTCATGTATTTTGTATCATTGGTTCTTTAAAATAGTAGAGTTAACCGTTTTAGCTTGAGCTGATACAACAACACAGAGGGTGCATGGCTTAGTAAACAGGCTTTTTTCTCGTAGTTTTTTAGACTGGAAAGTCTAAGATGAGGGTATCCTGTGGTGGTGAAACTTTGCCTTGTCAATATTGCACACACTTCAGAGAATGTCAGTTTCTCCTGTCTTTAGGCTCTAACCTAATCATGAAGGTCCATGCAGATGGCCTCTTCTAGCCATAATTACCTGTGAAAGGCACCATCTCCACAAGTCATTGCATTGAACTCTTAGGGCTTCAAATTGTGAATGTTATAAGATTTCATATTGAGTTAATACTTAACATAGATTTGTGCAGAAAAAGAACCTTAGGTTTACTGATTAAATTGGAGTGTGAGAGCATTGTTGAAGATGGCTTTCTTGCAAGTGTATCTTGAGTTGCAGAAACATTTTGTTCCTTCAGCTGTGTTTAAAGAAGGTATAAGAAAGGGTTTGGATTTATTGAGCACAATCTGTGTGACTAGTTATGTATTTGGACAGCCTGTACATAACATTTGTAGTGTTTTGGTTTTTGTTTTTGTTTTTTCGAGACATGGTTTTTTCTCTGTTATCTTGGCTGTCCTGGACTCGCTTTGTAGACCAGGCTGGCCTCGAACTCATAGCAATCCGCCTGCCTCTGCCTCCCGAGTGCTGGGATTAAAGGCGTGTTCCACCATGCCCAGCAAAATTCACTTCACAACCTTTATCATTATTTTACTGTCCCAGATATACTACATTTTGAAAATTTGTTCTAGAGAAACTTTTATAAATTGTTTTTTTTCTGTTACGTGAGACGCTTTATAGACCTTGATTTCTTCTCAGCTCTCAAAACAACTGTTATAGTGGATGTCTGCCACTGGGCCTGACTGAACATGGAGTTCGTTCGTTCTTTCTTTCTTTTTTTGTTTTAAGATTTATTTATTATGTATACAGTCCTCTTCCTGCATGTATGCCTGCATGCCGGAAGAGGGCATTAGTTTACATTATAGATGGTTGTGAGCCACCATGTGGTTTCTGGGCATTGAACTCAGGACCTCTGTAAGAGCAGTTGGTGCTCTTAACCACTGAGCCATCTCTCCAGCCCCGAACATGGAGTTCTTTCAGAGAAATGTCTTAAGTAGTCCTTTAGATGAGTCTAAGGCTAGTTGGGTCCAGAGTAAGCTCACTTGTTTTGTTATGCACTTCTGTTTACAAGGATCAGGTTTTTTTTTTTTTTTTTTACATGTACATAGGGAGCTGTGTGTGTGTGTGAATTTGCTTAGAGAACAACTCTGGGTGTCTTTTTTTCTTCATCTTGAATCAGGGTTTTTTTTGCACTGCAAATACTAGGTTGGTTGGTCTCAAGCTTGAGGTGCATGTATTCAAGTACCTTGGGGGTTGGGGAACAGCTTAGTGAGTAGGTTTCAGTGTCATGTTTGTATTAGCTTAGCATTCTAATGTATGGCACATACCAGGGGAAAATGTAAAATTGGAATTAGCTTTAAATATTTACATTTATAAAAATTTCTCCTGCTTGTGAATAGTTATGTAAATTCTTTTACAACTTTGACGTAACTTAACCTGACTAATGGCTTAATTCTGGGATCTCTTTGCTGACTAGAAATTTAAAAAGGTGTGTGTGTGTGTGTGTGTGTGGGCGAGCGTGCGCCCACACACACACACACACATACACACACGCTTCATCTCCATTTTTTTGTTTTTGTTTTTTAAGATAGGGTTTCTCTGTGTAGCCTGGACTGTAGACCAGACTGGCCTCAAACTCACAGAAATCTGCCTTTCTCCCAAGTGTTGGGATTACAGTTGTGTGCCACCATGCCCGGCTTCATCTCTTTGTTTTAAAAGATGTATTTTAATATTTTTAGATGTATGTGTTTGGAGTTGGGATATGTAAGCATACGTGTGTTGCCAATACAAGCCAGGCAGAACTCTACCAGAGCAAGTGCTCTTAACTGCCTAACCATCTTTTCAGACCCCTTCCCTTCATTTTCAAGTGTAGATGAGTCTTTAGAACTTCAGTTTAAGTGGCTATTTAAATTTTGCATTGGTAGCGCAAGCCTTTAATCCCTGCACTCTGGAGGCAGAGGTAGGCGGATTGCTGTGAGTTCAAGGCCAGCCTGATCTACAAAGCAAATCCAGGACAGCCAAGGCTAACAGAGAGACCCTGTCTGGAAAAAAAAAAACAAAAAAAGAACTTCAGTTTCCCCCTCCTACCCCTTCCTCTCCCCTCTCTGGAGATTGAATCTTTTTCTTTTCTTTTTTTATTTTTGAGACAGGGTCTCTCCATGTAGCCTTAGGTGTCCTGGACTTGCTTTGTAGACCAGGCTGGCCTCGAGCTCAGAGCGATCCGCCTCTCCAGTGCTGGGATTAAAGGCGTGCGCCACTAAGCCTGGTTTGTGGATTGAATCTTAATGTTAGGCATTGTAGTACTCCAGTCCCCAGTATGTTTTCTTACTACGATTTAGTCTTATTAATACTTAGTCTTAACTGTTTGTAATTTTAGGAGAAACATATTTAAATGCATTGGTTGATAGCTCTAGCAGCTTAAAAGAACATTCACTTTTTTTTTTTTTTCAAGACAGGGTTTCTCTGTGTAACCTTGGCTGTCTTGGACTCATTTTGTTGACCATGCTGGCCTCCAACTCCCAGAGATCTGCCTGCCTATGCTGGGATCACAGGCGTGAGCCAGCTGAGCATTCACTCTTAAAGGATATTTATTGTGTGTGCCATGTGCTGGATCCTGGAAACCTGATTGGAATGACTGAAGAAAAGACAGACACACAGACAAGCATAACAAAAAGCTAGCTGAGGCCAGGTGGCTCATGCCTCTAGTCCCGGCACCGGAGAGGCAGGTGGATCTCTCTGAGTTCGAGGCCAGCCTTGTCTACAAAGTGAGCCTAGGACCAGCCAGGGCTGATACACAGAGAAACCTGGTGCAAAAAAACAAAACAAAACAAAACAAACAAACAAACAAAAAGATAGCTGAGATCAGATGGAGGAGTGGTCTGATGGGGACTTTACAATTGCCCAGGTGGGCTGGGTGGTTTACCTAGTAGCTGGGAACTGTGATTTGAGACTTTCTGCATACACTTCTTTCAGCCAGAGGTCAAAGGCTTTGGCATTTCTATGAGCCTGACCTGGAAAGGTCTTGCCCTGGCCATGCCTATGCCAATGACATACATTTACCTAGGACTTCATCTCCTCACACGTGTACCACACTTGTGCATGCATGCATATGCAGAAGACAACTTTCAGGAGTTGGTTCCACCACATAGGTCTTGGGGCTTGAACTCAGGTTGCCAGGTTTGTAGGGTGAGTGTGCCTTTGCTGCTGAGCCATCTCCTTGGCCTTAATCTATGGCTTAATTAGTATGAAAGAGTTACATTTTAACGGATACTTGATAGTCTGATATTCCTTGTCTAAAATAAGTTTTCTGTATTTTACCAGTTCAGCTCCCCTAATCTGAATGTCCAGAACCTCAATTGCTCCAAAATCTGAAGTTTTGAGCCTTGAGAGGATAGTTGTATTTCTGATTTTTTTTTTTTAAACAGCATTTTTGTTTGTTGTTTAGGGATGTTCAAATGTGTATGCCACTTTGGGTTAATAGGATTTATGGGGAAAATCATCTCCCTAATTTGTGATTAACTGAAGATTGGTACAGAGTGCTACACATTAAAGCCCAGATTCTCTGAATGCTGAGGCAGAACATCAAGGATTAGGTAATCTGCTAGAGTGGATAGTTTGCAAAGACTTGAGTTAATGATCCCTACAACATTTTAAGTACTAAACTATAAGAAGTAAAAATTTAAATGGGAAATCAAAAGAGACCCCCTCCACCTCTCCTTTCTGGTTGAAACAAATTATTCTAGATTTTATCCTAAAGGAGTCTTTGGGTTTTAAAGTCTTTTACATAACTAATTTTTGGGTGGCTTCTCCAGTGACATAAGTAAAATTGAGTTGAATTTATAATAAGATGCATGCTTATTGGGGGACATCTCTGGGGCAGGTTCACTGGTCTCACAGGAGGAGGTCAGTGAGGTTGCAAGGCTGGGCTGGGGTGCGGACTTCTTAAAGGGGAGTGGGGAAGAGTTGTGCTGTGATGGGGAGGTACTAGGGTATTAGTCTTTTTTGGTGAGTTCAGGGCCCTGTAGGTGGGTCTTAGGTCCAGTGGTCACTTTGGAACCCAGAGCTAGGAGCTGCCTTTGTCCAGTGTTTTGCCTCAGCTTTTGAAAGCGGCGACCTGCCTGCTTGGAAGGACCTCTTGGCCCAGGCAATCTTGCCTTTGTTTCAAAACTTCCAACGTAACAATTTTGATTCACTTAAATCCAAAAGAAATGGAGGAAGATATTTTTTAGAAGGATGTTGAGTTAGCAATCAGGCTGTGGGTAGGAGGATAGGGCACCTGTGGGAGAGAGACTAAGCCACTGTAGTTGGTAGAGCTGTTCCTTGAGCTGCTGCCAGAAGGCTAGTTAGTTATGCTTCAGCGCTGCTGCTCTTCCAGTTCCTTCTGGTCCACGTTTCTGAGACAGTGTCTGATTGATCTGCTTGGATTAATCTACGTTTTGAGGGGACCTGGTGGACACCATCCTACAAGAAGAAAATAGAAACAGCTGGGGAGGCCCATCCTTGAGTTTTAATTTTTTCCAGAAAAGTAGTGAGTACAAATGAGTTGGGAAGCCAGCTCCTCTATACATAACAGTGCGCTCAGTTGATTACTAAGTAAAGTCCATTAGTAAGGGTTACAGTTAAAACTTTGTTGCAGTGGGAAGAACAGCTCGAGATGCCTTCAGTACTGCAGTCTATAGAAGTCTGTGTGTTGGTGTTGTGTACTAATGTTTTTATGACAAGGATGTCGTTCCCTTCCCCCCACCCCACCCCAAAAAAGAAAGCCTCCTTTCTCTGAAACTCACCACTAAGCTGCCTGGAATTTACAGAGATCCACCTGCCTCTGCCTTTCAAATGCTAGGAATAAAGCTGTGTGCCACCAAGCCGGGCTAAGAGGCTAAGAAAGGCCACGCATACTTTTTATTATCAAGGTATCTGATGCTTTAACAGTTACAAAGTATGTTTTGTAGGTAAATTAGGTCAAGTTCTTAGGAAGGGATCAGCAGGTTTTAATAGTTGCACAAGGAGGTGTCGGGAGTACAGGGATAAAAGGAAGCCAGAATATGCAAGGCTACTGGTTGCTGGGCACGGGTGGGGTGGGGTGTCAGAAACTTTAGCTAATACATTGAATTTTTAAAGTAGACCAGAAGTGGTTGCTTAAGGATTTTGTGTGAGAGAGGTAAACTATAGCTTTACCCTTGGGAACTGTAGCACACTTCAGAAGTAGGAAAGTTCCTCAGGAAACTAGTACAGTGTTAAGTTCTGAGACTTGGCAATAGGGGAAATGAGATTCTCACAGAACTTTGGCTTTTCCTTCTGAGAATATTCTCTGTACACCATTTTCATCGCTGTGGGTTTTAGCTCAGGCTTCTTAAAAAATACCTGCCTGAGTTACATTGAAAATCCTTGTGTGCCTCCATTGCTGAAGTTAGAATTTAAGGCCCTGGGATGTTGAAGAGTCTGTAGCACTTGGCCTGCTTAAGTTGTGGCCCTCTGCGTTCCTGCTCTCTTGTCACAGTGACGGCATGGTTTTCCTTTCTGAGTGCCTATCTTTAAAGGCATGCTAAGGCCCCTCAGGAAACCCTCCTTTCCCATGTTAGATGTGCTTATGACACTTGATGACTTCCTTAGTCGAGTGTGTAATTTGCTGTGCCGATACTTTTAGTATAGAGTATGATATTCATGGAGCAATCTGGACTCTTTCACCTGTTCTGTAAGTTAATGTTTTGTTTTGGTGTTGTCTTGTATTTAATCAGTAGTGGGGGTGTGCAGCATTTTCACAGACTAGGGAGGGGCAAGAGTGGGATGATCAAGGGCAGGAGGAAATAGCAGAATGACATGCATGTCCTGTGCGTCATTGTAGACCTCCTGAAGACTCAGGCTTGAAGCAGAGAAAGTAATGTTAGACTGAATTATAAAAGGAATTATACTATGAATGGTTGTGCTGAGCTCTTTTAGGTATGATGAGGGAAATGTGGGGGTGCTGTTTATTCTTTGTTCTCCCCTCCCCCCTTCATTTGAGCTGATGACTGAAACCAGCACTCAGACACAGCATTACACAGCTCTACCACTAAGCTGTACTTGCAGACCTTTAAAGGCACAGCTTGAAGTCATGCTAAGGAATAGTGGGGGTTTTAAAATAAGTGACAGCCAGAGGTAACAAAAATCGGTTTGTGTGTATGTGTGTGTGTGTGTGTGTGTGTGTGTGTGTGTGTGTGTGTGTGTATATATACACACATATATATATTTTATTATTTGTTTATTTTTCAAATAGGATCTCAGTATAGCCCTGGCTGGCCTGAAGCTTACCGTTTAGACCAGGCTGACCTCAAAATTTTGGAGACCTTCCCTCTGGCTCCTGAGTGTTGGACTTAAAGGTGTATATCACCACACCTAAGACTCTTGTTTTCTTTTGAAACAGTATCTCACTGGCCCTGACAAGCTTAGAACTTTGTAGTCCAGTCTGGCCTTGAACTTACAGAAATCCTCTGGCCTCTGCCTTCCAGCTGTGCATTATCATGCTTGGCCCCCAGTTACAGTCTTTATATATTTTAAGGTATAACAAGATTTTTTGATAGGTGTGGTAAGGGGAAAGGAATCAGTAATGATTTAGGAATTTTAGGGGAGGGGGTTTCAAGACAGGGTTTCTCTGTGTAACAGCTCCTAGAAATTGCTCTGTAGACCAGGCTGTCCTTGAGATCCACCTGCCTCTGCCTTGAGTGCTGGGATTAAAGGCCTGCACCTTCTCCACCTGATTTAGGAATTTTTCATCACACAGAAAAGAAAATTCTGGCAGGAACTATTGGTAGAAAAAAATCAGTTCACTGATGGAGATTTTTAGCAAAGTGGAAACATGAAGTGCATATTTGAATGGGTAAATCTTGGAAATGAGATCTAATTGACCTACATAGGTGTAAAAATTAAACTGGGTGGAACCACTGTCTGTTCATAAAGAAGAGGTAGGTTGAGCTGAGCACTGCAGCATTGAGCAGTTGAAAATGGGGAAGAATGCTTGTAGAATGCTCCTCATAGAGCAGGGAAGATGAAGTGTGAGAATTAACCACTGGAAATAGCAACATGGAAGTTACTGATGGTCTTAATAGGGACAAATTAGATTTAATGATACAGCGAAAGCCTGACTGGGAGATACCATCACTGGAATTTTACTGTATAGGACAATGAAGAAATGAGGTGGGAACTAGGAAAGGTCAGTAAAGAAAAGAAAAATGAAGATGGAAGAAATATGTAGGCGGATAATCTACCAATGAAATGCGTGTGTAGGTGATAAGAGGGGAGGTTCACATAGGTGAATACATAGATCAAGTGTACATGAGAAAGTTGGGCATTCCCTCCCTAATGCCCCAGTTTTACAAAAGAAATAGGAAGTGAGGTCATTGAATGTGACAGCAGTTGGTTAAGTATTGAAGAGAGCGAAGATTAGGGTGAGAGCACTGGAAGTCCTGGTGGAGTCCAACTTTTGGGAATGTGAAGTACACTTATTCCTCCTCATCAAGTACTATAAAGTAAATATCACTAGAGTTTCAGAAAGCTAAGTGATAAAATTTTTCCTCTTATTTTCTATACTGGCCTGTTAGTTGACATTTTCTTTATCTTTAAATGAAGAATATAAATGGGGGCGGGGCATGGTGGCACACACCTTTAATCCCAGCCCTCGGGAGGCAGAGGCAGGCGGATCTCTGAGTTCCAGGTCAATACTGAGAGTTTTCTTCTCTTTAACAAAAGGGAATGTGTTAAGTGCCTCTGAAAGTATTTGTAGGGCAGAGACTTCTGAACTTAACCTGTTACATGACAGTACAAGAGTAGTGTTATGAGCTCAACAGAAGTCTTTGTTGCTGTTGCCAGGCGATGGTGGTACCTACCTCTAATGCCAGTACTCCTGAGCTAGAGGAATGTGAGTTTGAGGCCAGCCTGGTCAACAGAATGAGACCCAGGACAGAAAACCCAGTCTCAAAAAACAAGTCTTGATTAACTGATCAGTTTTCTCTTATTAAAGCCATTTCAAGATGTTACCCTAATCCCCAAGTTCTTTTTTTTTCTCCTTCCCCCGAGACAGGGTCTCTCTGTAACAGCCCTGGCTGTCCTGGACTCGCTTTGTAGACCAGGCTGATGTTGAACTCAGCAATCTGCCTGCCTATACCTCCGAGGGCTAGGATTAAAGGTTGTGTGCCACCATTCCCGGCTCACCCCCAAGTTCTTATATTTCTTTCTACTTTATTACTTTTAAATATTTGGTTTATGTGTATGAGTGTTTTGCTTGTATGTATGTATATATGTACACCACATGTATACCTGGTGCTCCTGGAGGTCAGAGCATTGTATCTCTTAGAATTGAATTTATAAATGGTTGTCAGCCAGCGTGGGTGATGTAAACGCTTATCCCAGCTCTCTGCAAAAGCAGAAAGTATTAATAGTCTATGACACCTCAAGAGGGGAACATACATGCCTCCTTAGAGCAGTGCTTCTCAACCTTCCTAATGCTGTGGCCCTTTAATACAGCTCCTCATGTGCTCACCCTCAGGCATAAAGTTACTTGTGATGTTGCTTCGTGACTGGAATTTTGCTACTGTTATGAATTGTAATATAAAATGGTCCTTTGATTCTTCCCCCCTACACGCGCGCGCGCGCGCGCGCGCACACACACACACACACACACACATGAGTTGTGACTCACAGGTTGGGAAACACTGCCTAAGAGGAATTCATTCCTGTCAGACAGGCTAAGAACATCTCCTTGTTCTTTGTTTTAACACCTCAATCTTGAGGCGAAGCATGCCTCTGTCAGATACAGATACAAACAATGTAAGTAAGGAACCATGTTTGATCACTTTCAGTCAGGGTCAGGTGCACAGGCTGCTTCTGCATCATCCCTAGGCTTTGGTGACTTTTGGGAGGGCTGGCTCAAGCAGCCCCATTAGAGATTTTTTTTTCCCTCTTTGAGACAGGGTTTCTCTGTGTAGTCCTGCCAATTCTGGACTCAACTTTGTAGACCAGACTTGCCTCGAACTCAAAGAGATCTACCTGCTTTTGCCTCCCCGAGTGCTGGGATTAAAGTGCGGGGATTAAAGGCATGCGCCACTATGCCCAGTTAGGGTGGCTACTTTCATTTACCCTTATGAACTCTGATAGGCATCCTTTGGTGTCTTGAGGGTATTCTTATAGGAACCCTGCTCCTACCAAATTCAGGATGCTCAAGTCCTTTAGTATTTATAATGTTCAACCCACAGACATTTTCCCATGTGTGGCCTGTTTTGGTGACCTCATTACTGTGGTAAGAAATCCTGGCAAAAGGAGAAGAAGGATTTAGTTTAGTTCATTAAACTCATGGTACCAAAGGCATAGGTAGCAGAAAGAGTTAAACTGGATGTTTACATTGCCCTTTCAAAGGTCACGGTGCTAGAGTATTTATTTTTTAAATGAACCATTTACACTTTAGAATTTTTATTTTCATTGGTTATGTTATTTTATGTCTCATCATGAGATTTTAGTTGAGGTTCTGGGTTTCCTAGTTTCATTTTTCATTATAGTCCTCAGCAGAAGGGATTAGGGCTTAGAATGGCTCTTGTTTTTGTTTGTTTGTTTGTTTTTTCCCCTTGCTTTTCAAGACAGGGTTTCTCTGTGTAGCCTTAGCTGTCCTGTCCTCACTTTGTAGACCAGGCTGGACTCTGCCTCCTGAGTGCTGAGATTAAAGGCTTAGAGTGGTTCTTAACTGGTGACAGTTCATTTGGCATTTTTGGAGGTCCTCTTGTTACTTTTGAGGTGTGCCAGCGGTGCTCCTGTCACAAGTGAATAGTGGTTGGCCATGCTATAAATAAAACACTAAAGCACATAGCAACTTGCCACCACACAGGATTCTGTGGCCCACCAATGCCGGCGTTCTGAGTCTGAGAAGCTCCCTTTGTTTACATTTTTTTCCTGTACTATCTTTACTTAAGTCTTTTTACCTTTTCCCTGTTTTCTACACTCACTCTTTTCAGGTCCAGCTTAAAGTTCCGGCTCTCCTGAGCCCTCCTGTCACAGCTCTAAACCACTTGATCCTTCTATAGGTTCTGTGCATTAGCACTAAAATTCCTGCTACAAATTTTCCAAGAGTTTAATATCCAAACTCTTTTGAATTAATTTTGTTAATCATGAATCTTCCTCTTCCATTTCTTCAGGAAATTTTATGTTGAAACAGGCTAGCCTGGAACTGGGTTCAAGTGATCCTCCAGCCTTAGTCTCTTGAGTAGCTGGGACCACCGTCTGTGATGTCACTGTTTTTTCTTCAGGACCTTTTAACTCCTATTGTGGCTTGTTAAAATGAAAAGGTGGAGGGCTTATCACATGTAGCCCATGCTGACCTTGAATTTCTAATTTCTCTCTCTCTTTGAAAGATTTTTGTTTATTTATTACATATACACTGTTCTTTCTGAATGTATGCCTTCACACCAGAAGAAAGCACCACTTCTCAGTATAGATGGTTATGAGTCACCATGTGGTTACTGGGAATTGAGCTCAGGAGGACCTCTGGAAGAGCAGCCAGTGCTCTTAACCGCTGAGCCATCTTCCAGCCCCTCAATTTCTGATCTCATCTCTCTGTCTCAACTCCTTGGATTATAGTCCTATATCATCATACCCAGTTTATGGAGTGCTAGGGTTCCAGCTCAGGGCACCATTTTCCAGCCTAGCATCGTACCAACTGAATTATAGCTCCTTCTCATATTTAAAAAACAGCAGAACACACTTGAATTTCTGATAATGTTGTTAGTGCAGTTTCGAGCTGCTTCTGGATTGATGCTTTGTTGTCATCAGTTCTGTCCACTATTGCTTTCAGTGTCATTAGTATAGCTGTGAGCACAGTGAAGATGCCTAACTCCCTGAGTCAAGCCCTGATCTCTTGAAACAGTTTGAAAACTGCTCTCCTAGTTTATAGGGCTGCTACGTAGCAAATTTGTATGTACACTATTTTCTTTAAATTTGTTTAAGTAGTGAACTTACATGAGATTACTGTTTGCTCAATAAAATAGGTGAGACTGGGCAGTGGTGGTGCACACCTTTAATCCCAGCACTCAGAAGGCAGAGGCAGGGGGATCACTGAGTTTGAGACCAGCTTGGTCTACAAAGTCAGGCCAGGACAGCCAAGTCTACACAGAGAAACCCTGTCTTGAAAAACCAAAAAAAAAAAAAGAAAGAAAGAAAGAAAGAAAGAAAATAGGGCATCCCTAACTTGTGTCTCCTAGATCTTAGACTGCTTGTTCAGATACCCTCTTTCATTTTTTTGTTACACTAATAGTAAAGTGTGAGGAGAGGATAAAAAGGCCCAGTACTATTCCCAGGGAGACACAAGCAAACCTCTACTTACCTTTGATTAGAAACCAATGTCAGGCCAAAGTAAGGGTACCACCAAAGTCCAACTTGGTGAGCATTGGCTCAATTTATGTTTACTGGTTGTTTCAGTCAATGTTCTGTTGCTGTGGAGAGACACTATGACCATGGCAGTGGCAACTCTTAAGAAAGGAAAGCATCTCATTGGGGCTTGCTTACCGCACCTTCCTAATACAGCTCCTCAGGTTGTGTTGTTCCCTGACCACAGAATTATTTTTGTTGCTGCTTTGTAACTGTAATTTTGCTACTGTTAAGGCTTGTTACGTAAGTATTTGTGTTTTCTGATGGTCTTGGATGACTCCTGTGAAATGATTGTTTGGTCCTTCAAGAGGTCTCGACCCACAGGTTAAGATCCACTAGTTGAGAGGTTTATCAATATCAGCATGGTGGTAGACAGGGTGCTGGAGTAGGAACTAAGAGTTCTGTATCACGACCTACAGGGAACAGAAAGAATAGAAGCCGGGCATGGTGGCACACACCTTTAATCCCAGCACTCGGGAGGCAGAGGCAAGAGGATCACTCTGGGTTCAAGGCCAGCCTGGTCTACAAAGTGAGTCCAGGATAGCCAAGGATACCCAGAGAAACCCTATCTTGAAAAACAAAAGTGGGGAGGGGACCACAGAGACATTGGACTTGAGCTTTTGAATCCTAGAGCCCACTCCCAGCGACACGCTTCCTCCAACAAGGCCACACCTCCTTATCCCTTTTGAATAACACCCCTCCTTAATGACCAAGCATTCAAATATATAAGCCTATGGAGGCCATTCCTATTCAACCCTCTACACTGGTATTACTTACAGAAGTATGGATAAAGGGGTATTTACATGAATCTCATACAGCAGCTTTATCACCAAAAGCTCACCCCAGCGTGAATGGCAGGTTACCCATGAAACTGGAAATAAGGACTGCATTGTGCTGTTTGTAGGTAGCTGAGCAGGTCAGAGAATCTTCCAGGCAATGTGGCTCATCTGAGCATCTTCTAGGCCACTCTTGGGCATGGGACAGTACTAGAGAGATGCTTTAGTGGTTCAGAGCACTTCTTGGCTCTTCAGAGGATCTGGGTTTTGATTCCCAGCACCCATATGACAACTCATAGCTGTCTACAACTCCAGTTCCAGGAGATCTGAAACACCCTTTTGGCCTAGTTGGGCACCAGGCACTCAAGGGTGCACGGACAAACATTCAGGCAAACATCCATATACATTTTTTAACCCATACACATTTTTAAAAAGTCAGCAGTTCTTACTGCTTATATGAAGTTGGGGAAAACAGGTTGAGCAAACTGGTCAATGTCAGGATTTCAGGGACTTGTGAAACAGCTGAGTTGTTTACTGCCTGAGTCTCAAGGAGCATTCCTATAAAATGTCCTGAATCTTAACAACTTCCTGCAAAGATGGAACATTTTATTTTGAAGGAAATTGCCACACAACAATGAATAGGATACTTTTTGTATATTTTGTTGCATGTATGTTTGTGTGCCTATGTGTGAATATCATCACGTGAGTATGGTTAGAGTCTTCCCTTGAACCCCGAGCTTGCTGGTAAAGCTTGTCTGGCTAGCCAGCTGGCTTCAGGGATCTCCCATCTTCACCTTCTAAGCACTGGAATTAGAGGCAAGTCACCACATCCACCTGGTACTTGGTTCTGGGGATCCAAACTCTGGTCCTCATGCTTGAGCTTCAGGTGCCTTAAACATCCAGCTGTTTTCCTAGCTCAGGCTGTGACCAGCACCCTGAATACCTCAAATGGCAATGACTAAAGAGGCAGGTGAAATTAAAATTATTTAGGCTTTTGTTGTTTTTTGTTTATATATTTTTTTTGAGACAACATCTCACTATGTCACCCCTGATTCTGATTGGCCTGGAACTTTGTAGACAAAACTGGCCTTAAACTCACAGAGATCCTCCTGCCTCAGTCTCCCAAGTGCTAGAATTAATGGTGCTGCCAAACCTGGCTTATTCTATATTTTTAATGTTAAGAGACTTTCTTAGTCCATGTAAGCATTATTATAGCATGGAAATTATGACCATCTTTATAATTCTGTATTTGTGTTTAGTGTTAAGTAATTGTTAATGTGTTCTGATTTTTCTATAGGATTCAGTGGTCCCAGTTTAAAGGCTATTTCATTTTCAAACTGGAGAAAGTGATGGATGATTTCAGAACTTCAGCTCCTGAGCCAAGAGGTCCTCCTAATCCTAATGTTGAGTATATTCCCTTTGATGAAATGAAGGAAAGAATACTGAAAATTGTCACTGGATTTAATGGGTATGTGCGTAATTAATGATGATAAAAGATTTTTTTAACAACAAAGATGTTGTTTTCTTAAATCTTGCTATATTTGATTGATAATTGACTGTTGTATCTCTAGTGCTTGCCAAATTTTGGCTCATAAATATTTTAAATGTTTACAGTTTTAAAAAAACTTATTTATAGTCTTTGTTGAAAAAAACAAACTTGAACCACTTTTAAGAGTTTCAGGGGTATTCAGACTTTAATGTGCATGATAGCAGCAGCATTCCTTTATCAAAAATATTTTAATGTTTCTTTTGTTTGGTAGTATCTTGATATTTGGTGAAGAATTATCTATACTTAAGAGGTTTATTTGTTTATTTTAGGGTTTGTGTGTCCCCCTTTCTCCCAGTAACTACACAGTTTTAATCTTTTGTAAAATGTTGAAAACAGCAGGAACACTAAACGAATGTATTACTCGCCGTCCTTCACATTGTGTTCCAAGTTAGGACTCAGATGTGCTGCAGGGAAGATGCACTTGTGAAGTGGAGTTGTTGAGTGTAGTACGTACAGCAAGCATGTGACAACAGCATGAAACACAGGGAGTTGGGTTTCTGTTAGTAAAGTTCCTATTTATTGGTAGATTCTTTGTGAAGAAGTTTTAATTTTATGTTTTTATACTACAAATAGCCTGATTCTTCTGGGGGCAGGGTTTTGTGACAGGGTCTTAACTATGTTTCCCTGGCTAGCCTTGAGTTCACAGAGATCCACTTGTCTCTTTGTCCTTTGTTGGGATCAAAGATGTGTACCACCATTCTCAGCTGTTTATTCACATTTTACGTTTAGGAATTTGCCTACAATATTAGAAGTTTATGCTCTGGCTTTGGGTCTATTACTAAAACTGCTTCTTCCATGAGACGGCATAGCTTAGTGATTAGTTTCATGAGATTAGTTTTCCCTGGGGCTCTGGAATGAGGGGAGATTTCTCTTGACTGACCCCGTATCAGTTATGTAACCATATGCCTGTTCATTATGAGTACCAGGAAGAAGCCACATGTTATGTGTGTTATATGTTGCATAAGATTTAATTTTGAGCTAAATGTATGTAGAATAAACAGATTTCCTTTGTAGAATATTTGTATCTAGTGTGTGTGCAACACACACATACACACGCACACACACACTACATAGACATTCCCAATATGGGAGTTGAATTATGCAACTGCATTGTGAATATTGAGCTAATTTGTAAGAGTGAATATTCTTAATTGTATTAAAGTTAAACTAGGTAACAGTTTAGATAAAACTAAAATATAATTTCTTAACCTGTTAAAACATGTATTCATCTACTTCAGATGATTTAAACAGTCATTAAATGCCTAAGCACACTTAAGTATAATTGCTCTTAAGGTATTTTTTATCTTTGAGGCATAAGTATTTTAATTCTAGTTTTCAGAATGGCTGTTTGGATTAATTACTCTAATTAGGCAGAATCTAAGTTTAATTAGTGATATATTATGAATTTTCATTTTATATCTGCCTTTTTGGTCTATAAGCTATATATTGAAACATAATTTTTTGTTTTTAAGTTCTGAATATAGACTTTAAAATATAACCTTTTTTTCTCTCCTTTCATCAGTTTCTTTTTTTTTTTTTTTTTCTTTCTTGGTTTTTTGAGACAGGGTGTCTCTATGTAGCCTTGGCTGTCTTGGACTTGCTTTGTAGAGCAGGCTAGCAGGCTGGCCCCGAATTCACAGTGATCTACCTACCTCTGCCTCCTGAGTGCTAGAATTAAAGGCGAGTGCCACCATGCCCGACCTCCTCCTCCTCCTCTTCCTCTTCTTCCTCCTCTTCCTCCTCCTCCTCCTCCTCTTCTTCTTCTTCTTCAAATAATATTTTGTGACGTATGCCTGTGTGTCTCTCATCTGTGTTGGTTCTTGTGACCACCATAGGTTCTGTCAGAATGTTGCCTACCATTGCTCAGCTAGGGATCCAATTCCACTTGTCTTTGCCTACCAGCATTTGGGATATAGAAAAGCATGCTGCGTATCTAAATTCTGGTCTTTGGGCTGGGGCACAGCAAACACTTTACCACTGGGCCATCACCCCAGCCCTGTTCATCAGTTGAGGGACTACTTTCTAGTATACTTTTCTTATATTTAATAGATGTTTTTGATAAAAGTGATATATCTTTATTCTTTTTAAAAAGATCCCCAAATATCAGAAATATATACAGAATTGAACGTTCAGTGCTAGTTGTATTTTCATTTTACAAAGGTTTTGATACCTTAGTAATCAGTAAGTACATGTATAGCCTGGTGTGTTGTGATGGCTCATTACTTGCGTTGTTCTAGCACTCAGAAGTCTGTGGCAGGATGATTTCAGACTGCGTGCCAAACAACCTGTGCTACATAGTGAGATCTACCTTAAAAACATGAAGGAGGAGAGGGGCTTGAGACATGGTTCAGCTGTTAAAGAGTGTGCAGCTCTTCCAGAGGCTAGAGTTGATAACCACCTGCAACCGAAGCTCCAGAGGATTAAATGCCTCCTGGCTTCCACCAACATGTGCCCTCATGTACACACCCACACTAACAGAGAAAGACAGACAGACACACGAAATCTTTTTTCTTAAAGCCAAGCATGGTTAATCCCAGCACTCAGGAGTTCGAGGTCAGCCTGCTCAACAACGTGAGTCCAGGACTACACAGGGTTTATTTATTTATTTATTTTTTAATTCAAAAAGAAAAGAAAAAGTGTTTTCTTCTTTGGTTCTGTTTTCTAATATGTAAGTGGCTGTTAATATACCATTTTCTCTATGAAAGTAAGTGGGCTCTTTTTTCTTTTTCCAAGTGAAGTGAGGGGAGCAATACTGTCAACCATGCTTGTTTGGAATGCATATTGTACAGGCCATCTTTTGCTGATTTGTTGCTCTAGGCAAGAGCGCATTACACTTAAATGGGTTGCTCCCTTTTTGTGGTGTTTGTGTGTGTATATGCGTGTGTGTTGCCACAGATTGAAATGAAGCCCTTTGCAAATTCTAGGCTAGCATTTTACCACTGTGCTACATCTTAGCCCTGTCATAAAATGTTCATTTGTGTTTCTGTGTAGTAACTAAGTTACTATAGTTTTGTATATTTCTGTGTATGCCTTTTCAGGGTTTTGTGTTCATCTTTAGTGTCTACATTTGAGGTGTCAGCTTGTACTTTTGTAAACTAAATGGAATTATTTTTTCATGTGCCAGTAGGCGTTTTTATTAATTGCTGTTTATTTCTCTTAAATTTTTGCAGTTTTTTTCTTTTTCTTTTTTGTATGGATATTTTGTTTGTGTATGTGTCTGCATCATGAGTTTGCATGGTGCTCTTGGAAGCCAGAATAAAGCATCAGATCCCCTCGGACTGGAGTTGCAGGCATTTAAGAGCTACCATGTTGGTGCTGGAAATCAGTCTCAGGTCCTCTGCCAACTCAGCTAGTGCTCTTAACTGCTGAGCCATCTTTCTAGCCTTGTTCTGTTCGTTTTATTGTATTGCTGTGCTTTTAGTTTTTAAAAATTGTAAATTAAATGCCTCATAGTATCTTAACACATACTATCTTTTAAATACTTTTAGTAAATTTTGACTATGTAGAATTTTGCTCTTTGAATTGCAAGTTGTCCACTTCTTTATTTTAAATTATTTTCTTTTATTGAAAGTAGATATTTTTTTGTACAATATATTCTGATTACTGCTTCCCATCCCTATCAATACCTTTTCCCTTTGGTTTCTCCTAAGAAAACAAGTAAGCATATAAGGAATAATAATATTTTAGAAAAGATAAAAATAAAACAAGAAAAGGGACAAGAAACCCATAAATGTAGAGACACATACATTCACCCGTTAATCTCATTAAAACACAAAACCAGAAACCATAATATATATGCAAAGGGCTTGTTTTTCTTTTTTGTTTGTTTGTTTGTTTTAATGCTCAGACACAACATTATGAAACAACTTCCAAAGATGCCATTGGGTTCATGTTGTGTTGACTTCTGCTGGGCATGGGGGCCTACCCTTGGTTTGTTTCTCCAATAAGACTCCCTGGAGAAAACTAATTTTTTGTTTGTAAGTGGTTATCAATTGGAGATTGCTTTTGGTTAGGGATCAGGGTGTATGCCACTTCTCTCAGCTCAGGACTGGATCTGGTACAGGCCCTGTATATGCTGCCAGAGTCTTCTGTAAGTCCATATGCTGTGTTTAGATACCTTGTTTCCTTGGTGTCTTCCATCCTATCTGGCTTTTATACTCTTTCCACCTCCTCTTCTGCAGAGTTCCCTGAACTCTGAAATGAGAGATTTAATAGACGCCCTGTTTAGGGCTGCTGAGTGTTTCTCTCTGCACATTGTCTGGCTGTGGGACTCTGTATTTCTTTGATCTGTTGCAGGAGGAAGCTTCTCTGATGATGGCTGAGCATGGCACTGACTGATCTATCAGTCAGATAGGTATTTTGTTTTTTTGAGACAAGGTTTCTCTGTGTAGCCTTGGCTGTCCTGGACTCACTTTGTAGACCAGGTTGGCCTCGAACTCAAAGTAATCTGCCTGCCGCTGCCTCCTGAGTGCTGGGATTAAAGACGTGTGCCACCACACCTGGCCTTTTAGGAGTAATTTTATTGCTATGTTCCTTTAGCAGAAGAGTGGTATTTGGTTTTCTCCTATCTAAGATTGTCTCAGGTTCTTGGCCACCCAAACCCATCTCAGGTATGGGTTCAGTCTCACGGAGCGGGCCTTAAATCTAGTCAGGTATTGGTTGGTTATTCCTGCAAGCTGTGTGCCGCTAATGCACAAGTATATCTTTTGAGTAAATCACCATTGTAAGTTGAAGGGTTTGTAGCAGGGTTTGTTTTTAACCTTTCTTTTTTGGCAGGGTGCAGAATATTTTCCAGTATCATGAACACTATTTCATTTGGGTTAAAACTCTATATAGTACCAGCTCGACTTCTCTGTGTTTGTTGAGTTTTGTTGGTATTTTGATACATAATTGATAGACATATAAAATAAGAATTTAGAGTACTATAGGCACTCATCGAATCGATTAATTTGGTTAAAGGCTTTGACATACTGCAGATTGATTTGGAGATGTGGGCTGATCCAAGCATTAATGTACTTTTAACCTTGGGGCTTTTTTGTCAACATTGAAAGGGGCTCATTGTTCATTTAACTGCTAAGCCTTGGTATAGAAAGAATATACTGCTTCAAGTAAAAATGCCGTTCTTAGACTTGTGTTTCTGAATTGTATAAGAGAATAAAATTTGGAACCTTTTCAGCTTTTATTTAAGACAACATCATGTATGGAGCAAGTGAGACTTTGAATGAATGTGTTTGACATGACAGGGAGCCATGGGAGTGGTACAGCGTTCCTCTGGTAAATCTTGACAGTATGTCCAGAAAATGTCCATGGTGGCTTTCTCTCCTAGATGGATGTTTATGACCTGAAGACATCTCTCCTACAGACACTGTTCCTACTGGGGTTAAATCGGCTCCTTGTTTCCCTGTAACTAATAGACATACTGAACACAGACCATAAGATCATAGCTTTTCTGTGTCGGTGTGTCTTTATGTATGTCCTTTCTTTATTCCCTCAGTGCTCTCAGTCAGGGTTTGGGACTCTAAGGATGTAACAGCAGCTTACTATTGGCTCACTATGTATATCTGGCTGGTCTGGAACTCAGATCCACCTGCCTTCCTCTTGAGAGCTTTTAAAGTATGTCCCACCACACCCAGGTTGTGTTCAGTTTTTGATAGATATTTAAGTTACATAAAAGTGAATGACTCTTTGGGTTTTTTTTTTTTAAAGTTTGTACATAACTGCTACATTTACATACTTCCCACCCACCCTTTCTGTGGCCCCTCAAACTCTTGATCGTGTGTGTGTGTGTGTGTGTCTGTGTAGCATACTGAGGTGATTTAGTGTTCCTATATGTGTGTGTTTAGGACTAATCACTTGGGATTAGATAACATTTCATTACTGGAGAACACTGATACTCTTTTTTTAGTATCTACTTATAACCTGTAACTATTTTCTTTTTGTTTATTTTGTGTGTGTGTGTCGCAGAGTAGGTTTGTGCACCACACTCGTGCAGGAGCATCCTACGGTCAAAATGCAGCTCCTCTGCAAGAGCAGTAAATGCCCTTAACCACTGGGCCTGTGGCTCTTCATCTCGGGGAGGGTCTTGTGTGGTTTCCTCCTTCCATATCGGCACATTAACTGATGTTGTCATTATGCAGGTCTTGTTTGAACAGCAGTACTGTTGGAGCTTAGTGTTGCAGCTTCCCTGTTATGTCTAGAAGATACTGTTCAGCAGCAGGCATCTTGTTCTCTGGCTCATAGAGTCTTTCTACCCTCTCCTGTGCAATGCGCCTGAGCCTTAGGTATAAAAGTTGTGTTGTAGATGTATCAGTTGTGGATTTTGTATTTTGAATATTTGTAGATTTCTGAAATGGTTTCCATCTGCTGTCAGAAAAGAAGCTTCTCTGGTAAGGATGAGAGCCACATATACACTTAAATGTGGGTATAAAAATAAGTAGAATGCAGTTAGAAATTATGCTGGTTTAGAAACATGGCAATAGAAGGTTCTCCTCAGAGTCCATAACCTTGATCATCTATGGGTAGTTGACTAGGTTTATAGTAACAAGCATGAATTCCCTCCTCTTTAGTTAGTCAGCCTTAAGCCCAGTTAGTTGAACAGCTATTAGTTAGCCCCAATGGGAAAGTGCCATTATTCAGCCATTGGAGATGTCTTGTGGGCTAGGTTGTTGTTTGTAGGGTTTATAGTTGGGTAGGACTGTCAGGACTGCTCCTCTCCCTTCACAGTTAACACTTTTGGATACTTCACGCTAGTCCTTGGGAAGGAGGCTTCCAGGTCAATTCTGTCTATTCTCCCACGCCCTGTGTCTGGAGTGTGCATGGTCTCTTCAGCAATAGTGTCTTACTACCCTCACATTCTGTTAGACAACCAAGGGTAATGGCTTATAATGTTGAGAGAGTCTCTTAAATTCCCCTAACTAGCAACTAAAGGAAGGTTTTCCATTCTTGGCACTGGGGTTTTTTGCTGGCTTTATGGCTCTTGGAGAACATTATCACTCTGTGTGATGTAATTGCGCGTGCGTGTAATACATTTACATGATTACATGTAATTTTAAGTAAAAAATGATTTCATGTCTCCTTCAAGCCTTCTTAGTGTTATTTATCCCTCTTAGTGTTTATTCCCTCCTTCTGTATAGTCCACCCCACCCCACCCCCCCCCCCTCACCCCCAGTGTTAAAGCCATGATGTCCATATCCACCCCAACTCTTTCCTTTTTCATGACACCAGTGACCTACCATGCCCCTCTCCAGAGCTCCTTTTCACCACACTTCAGGGCCCCCCTTTTACCTTCCTGGTTTCTGCAATTATTCTACCTTATATACTCATATTTGAGGATTCAGGTCCAGTAGATCCATAAATAAGAGATAATGTATAACAGTTTCTTTTCTTTTCTTTCTCTCTCTCTTTTTTTTTTTTTTTTTTTTGAGACAGGGTTTCTCTGTGTACCCCTGGCTGTCCTGGACTCGCTTTGTAGAGCAGGCTGGCCTTGAACTCAGAGATTCACCTGCCTCTGCCTCCTGAGTGCTGGGATTAAAGGGGTGCGCCACCACACCTGGCACATTTGTCTTTCTTGATCTGTATTAGTTCATGCAGTATCATTTTTTCTAGTTCTATTTAGCTGCAAAGGTAATGATTTAATTTTTCTTTACAGACTCCATTGTGTGTTCCTACCTCACCTTTGCTCTCCATTTATCAGTGGAAGGACATCAGTTGGTGGTTTTCATTTCCTCGATATTGTTAGTAGAGCAGCAGTGAACATGTAGTATCCACAGTAAGATGTTGAATCCTCTGGGCATGGCTAAGGAAGTGGTGTAGCTGGATCGTATGGCAGTCTACTTTGAGCTTCTGAGATTTCTCCACACTGATTTCCATAGAGAATAGCAATCTCACCAACCCTTTCCGCACATTCATGCCAGCGTTTGTTAGTTGTTTTCTTGATCTTAGCTACTCTGACAGGAGTAAGATAAAAACTTAAAAGTTGTTTTAATTTGCATTTCCCTGACTGCTAAAGATATTGAGCACTTTTAAAAACATTTCTTCTTTTTAGTTTTTCAAGACAGGGTTTCTCTGTGTAGCTGTATAGACCAGGCTGTCCTTGAACTCATAGAGATCCACCTGCCTCTGCTGGGATTAAAGGCATGCACCACCATGCCTGGCTCAATAGCCACCTTCCCTTTTAATTTTTACAGTGTTCTGTCTGTATGTACACCTGCATGCAAGAAGAGGGCACCAGATCTCGTTATAGATGGTTGTGATCCACCATGTGGTTGCTAGGAATTGAACTCAGGACCTCTGGAAGAGAGTCAGTGCTCTTAACCATCTATCTCTTCAGCCCTCAGTAGCCCATTTTTAAATTAAAATTTTTCCTTCATTCTTTGGAGGTTCTTTTGGTTGGTTTTTGTTTTAAGGGTTTCAAAAAATTCAATATTCTGGATATTAATTCTCCATCAGATGTACAGCTGACAAGGATTCTCTCCTGCTCTGTGGGCTTCCTTTTCACTGGATTGATTGTTTCTTTTGTGATATCAAGGCTCTTTAGTATTATGATGTTCCATTTATCACTTGCCAGCCATAATTCCTGAATGAAAGTCTTTAGCTACACCCCTATCTTGTAGACTTAGGCTTTCTCCTAGTGGTTTCAGCATTTCGGGCTTCATATCGAAGTCATTGGTCCATTTGGATATGATTTTGGATCAGAATAATAGTTAATGGGCTTAATTTCAGTCATCTACATGTGGGCATCCAGTTTCCCTGGCACCATTTGTTGAAGATGCTGTCTTTCTATTCATTGTGAATTTTTTGGGGCATCTTTGTCAAGTATGGAGTGACTATAATACATGCAGACGTCTGGGTCTGTTTGTTCTGTTGATTTATATATCTGTTACTGTTATTTTGGTGTTTTCTATTTGTTATCTGATTTTATGGTCATCTGCTTAGCTTTGTACTCGGGCTGACTCTGCTATACTTTGCATTGTTTTGTGGGTTTTGCTTCTGGATATGTTAGGCAAATGCTGTATCTTTCATTTTACATTCTTTGGCAGAACAACTTTTAGGTTTGACTGCTGATTGAATAAAGATAGATCCTTGGTTTGTTTGTTTGTGAGACAGGGTTTCTCTGTGTAACAGTTCTAGCTGTCCTGGAACTCACTCTGTAGACCAGGCTGGCCTCGATCTCACAGAGATCTGCCAGCCTCTGCCTCCCAGGTGCTGAGGAGCCTTGGATTTAAATCAGAAAACATTTGTTTTATTAAGAACATTTCCTTTGAACATTTTCTAAATCCTCCGCTGATGCCGTACAAGAATAGCATCGGTGCCAAGAGTGGGAGCTTTGCTGAGTGTAGTGGCACATGTCCTTAATCATAGCCCTGGACATGCGGAATCTGAGGTCAGCCTGATCTTCAAAAGTAAGACCTTGTCTCTTAAGAGTAGTTTATCCAGTAAGAAACTACTATGATTTCTGTTGAGTGTGTGTGGTACGGCCAAAAAAGTATAGGCTTTGAAGTTAGAGAAATTGGGTTCAAGGTGTGGCATTATCACACTAGTTGCATTGCTTGTAGAGTAGACTATTCTATGAAAATGAAGACATTGGATGTTTTATGTAAATTTGATGCTTTACAATTCTCTGCATAAATAGATTTTAATGGGAAACCCTGAGACCCAAAGGTGTACTTTGTGCATCTTTCCAGTATTTGTTGTTCAGTGCTCATACTGCAATCAGCTGTAGTTCTGACGATGGCTGATAATCTTGTGAGCTCAAAATCTTTTTTTAAAAATTTATTTCCATATGTATGGTGGTTTTGCCTGAGTGTATGTCTAGTACCCTGTGTGTGCCTGCTTTCCACAGAAACCAGACATTGTTGTTGGATGCCCTGGGACTAGAGTTACAGAAACTTGTGAGCTGCTTTGTGGGTCCTGAGAATCAAACCTGTCCCTCTGGAAGAACAGCCAGTGCCTTTAACTGTTGAGCCATTTTTCTCATTTCCTCCAAACTCCTTGTAAAATGACTATTCCCAGTTTTGTTTCAAGACTTTCAGTCTTTTGGATTTGCTGTGATTAAGGGAAAACTGCATTCTGGCAAAAGTGTTTGATACAGCTAACCCCAAAGTTCTTGCCAAAATAGTAAAGTAAATGTGTATGCATATATAAAATTGTAGTAATGTGTTAGACTAATTTGCCATACTCTATCTGGTAACAAAATGTTTATGAAGTTCAGTAAAATGTTTGGGTGCAAAAAATGCTTAAAGAAACTTTCTCTTTGTAAATGACAATTATTGTCTTATCTCATAAAGTTCAAATTGAATGGTCAGAATTTAGAATATTGTAGTTTTTTTCTGGAGTGAGTTTAGAAGCATTTTGTTTTCTATATTCCTTTTTTTTTTTTGCTTTGTATATCCACTTAACACACAGTAACTCTGCAAAGCTCTCACAGTAAAGCGCTGTTCCTAACTTCTCGCACTAATGGCCTCATATTATAAAATTATTATTTTGCAGTATCCCTTTTACTATTCAACGACTATGTGAATTGCTAACAGATCCAAGAAGAAATTATACAGGAACAGACAAATTTCTCAGAGGAGTAGAAAAGGTATGTATTCTGTCATAAGAACTAAAGTGAGATCTCATAGGTCCCAGAAAAGAGCACTGGCAAGAGTTGTTTCATAGACCATTTATTGAATTATATTGCTTTCTAAGTTTCATTCTGTGTTTCAGAGAAAGAAGTTTATAAGTGGGGGCAAGAGAAGGATCCAGGAGGTCCCAGGCAATCACTATTTTAAGTTAGAGCTAAGCTGCTTATTTGTTTAATTTTAATTTTTATTTTGATTTCTTCAGTAAGTGTTAAAAAAGAAAACCAAACAACAACAAACCAAAGCCCACCAGAGAGACATTAGTGTTAGCGGTACATTGTAAATTTCACTAGTGGGATTCTGAAATTCAGAAGCACACAACTTTGGGAACTTGTGTGTAAAAGTATTTATGTGGAAGATCCAGTTCAGATTATGGGTGGAAAGGTGCTGATAACTAAGGAAAGTATTCTGGGCAATGAAGTGCCTTAGTACACAAAGGTGTACCATATCTCATGTGTAGTTGATCATAAGACATAATTCCACTGCTTGTTTAAAGTTTTTGTTGTTGTTGGCTTTTGTTTTTGTTATTGTGTTGTTTCAAAATCAGCTCTTTTACTCTGGAACAGGAGTCTACTATTGGGGTTTTCAGTGGTTCTTAGGGTTTACCAGACTTGTACATTTTGTTGAGCCTTTATGTTACTTGTTAATGAGATTAGGAAGGGCAGGCCACTGCAGTGTTCATCAGTATTGCAGTTTAAGGATTCTAAGTAATTGTGTTTTGTTTTGAAGGGCAGGGTATTACTGCCTGCATTTGCCAAATCAATGCTGCAGTGTTTTACAGTCTGAGCCAATGATTTAAACAAAATTTCCTTTGAAATTTGGATGGTAGGGCTGTGAGGGACCTTAAAAGTACTCTTCTAGTGTAATCCCCAAAGGAGGGGGATTGGTCTCTCTCTCTCTCTCTCTCCCCCTGAGCTGAATATTGACTTATAGATGAGGAAACTCATCTCACTTGGACTAAATATTTTAATTTCAAAGTAGTTTGAGAAGAGAGACTAGGGATTTGGCCCACAAGCCATCACATTTGTGAAAGGATGCCACACAACTGTGAGCACCAGAGTTTAGGTCCCTAGAACCAACATAAAATGCTGGTGGGTGTGGTGACCTGCTTATAGTAATTCCAGCTTTGAAAAGGGATTCACAAGACAAAGTGGCTATCGAGCACTGAGTTTAATTGAGAGATCCTGTCTCATTGAATGAGGTAGAACGTTCAGGACCTCCACGTTCAAGTCTGTGTAGGCCCTTGTGCATGTATAGTAAAATAGAAAATAAAATGGTCTGTACTTTTACATATAGTACACATTGTCTGAGTTCCAAAATACGGTTTTAAACAATACTAGTAAGAACCAACATTCTCATCTACAGTATGGTGAGTTTACAGGAGTCATAATGCAATGTACCTGATATAAATTATTGGAATTGTTCTTTCTATAAGAAAACACTTCCTCCTGGTGTGGTGGTACAAGCCTTTAATCCCAGCATTTGGGAGTCAGAGGCAAACTGGTCTTTGGGTTCTTGGACAGCCTGGTCTACTTAGTGAATTGCAGGCCAGTCAGAGGTATAAAAGGGAGTGAGGTGGGTGGAAGGGAGTGGAAATCAGACCAATCTTGAGACTTGAGACTGGACACATGTGCATACAAGATAAATTAGAATAAAAAAAGCAAGCCTGTGAGCATTGCAGGCAGACCCTCCTAAAGTCATATTGCTTTTAGTTTTTGTTTTATTGGTTTTTACTTTTAACCAGTTGCTTTCAGTTGGAATAAATGGAGGCTTACCCATGATGGTGATTCTGAGAATTTCACTGCTTAAACTTTTGTTACTGTGCTTTTCTTTCACTCGTTGAGTCATCGATTTTTGTTGTTTCAGAATGTGATGGTTGTTAGCTGTGTCTGTCCTTCTTCAGAGTAAGTATAGAGATTTTTTTCTGCTTTTGATAATAATTACTGTATTGTAATTATCTTAATATGTTTTTTTTTAAATAGTCTGCATTTATTTTATATGTAACTAAACCTGATAACATCAGTTTATTGTGAAATCTACCACCACCTGGTCCCTGAGGTAGAGTGTTTCCAGTTGAGAGATTTGAACCAAAGAGACTGGTGAATTACTGCAGTTCTGGCCACCTAGATGCTTTTCTAGGAGTGGGAGTTAGGTTTGGAATAAAATACCTCATGGTATTCTCCAGGATGGACAAGTACTGCTAGTTGTCAAGATGTCTATACCAAATTAAGGACTTGGGTCCAGTCATCTGTTCAGCCATGGCACCATCAACATTTAGGTCACACACATAATTCTTTGGATGTCCTAGAAATTGCTGAAGGCTTACTAGTGTGCCAACTCCCAACCCAGCACGTTCAGACTGTGTGTGCCCTGGGGCATGGGAAGGGTAGGGAAGAAGAGGCTGCTGCTTCAGCTGGCTTAAATGCCATTTGTTTTTTAAACAGTAGCGGCAGTTTTGTTTTTAGAGCTCTTGGCTTTACCTGTCTTGCTAAATCAGATACTGACATAATCTCTTGGTGCAAATTTGATTTCCTTTTGATTTAAATGTTTTGCTTTTCTGATGAATGTGAAGTCATCCAAAGAACAGTCTAAGAGGTTTGAAAGCAAATGTCATTGACTGAAAGTTTGTTTTCAACCTGTACTCAAGTGTGAGTGTGTGCTAATATGTATGAATTTGACAACTGTGTTGTTATAAAAGACCTTTTAGACCCAGATGATGATGATGATGATGATCTTGAGACAGGGATTCTCCATGATTCTCCATGTAGCCTTGGGTGTTTTGGATATACTTTGTAGATCAGTCTAGCCTCGAACTCAAGAGATCTGCCTGCCCTCTGCTTCTCTGAGTGCTGGGATTACAGGTGTGAGCTACTGAGTCCAGCTTAGAGTCTTTTTAAAACTGTTTATTTTGCTTCTTTTGTGTGTGAGATTTTTTTTGCCTTTAAGTATATACTTTGTACATGCCGTGGAGTTGAGAAGTGAGCATCAGCAATTCTGAACAGGAGTTATGGGTGATTATAAGTCACCATGTATGTGCTGGGAACGGAACCCAGGTCCTCTGGAAGAGCAGCTTGTGTTCTTACCTGCTGAGTCATCTCTCCAGACCTACACAAAGATTCTTACCAAAATTAGTGAGCCATTCATCAGCCCTCCTTCCTGCTGCTCCTTCTTTCACTGCTTTACTTCTCTGTGGCCCTGCCTGTCTTGGAACTTGCTATATAGTTCTGGAACTCACAGAGCTCCACTTGCCTCTGCCTTCCAATGTTGGGATTAAAGTCATGTACCACCATGTTCATCTGAAATGTTTTCTTTTATTATAGGAAGAACAATTCTAATAGTTTAAGCAGAATGAATGGTGTTATGTTTCCTGGAAACTCACCGAACTATACTGACAGGTGAGGATACTGCGGGATCTTGTGGTTTTTTTATTTTATTTTTGTTTTTGGGTGTGTGTGTGTGTGTTTGTTTGTTTGTTTGTTTGTTTTGTTTTTAGTTTTTCAAGACAGGGTTTCTCTGTGTATCCTTGTCTGTCCTGACCTACAGAGTGAGCTCTGTAGACCAGCTGGCCTGGAACTCACAGAGATCCACCTGTGTCTGCCTCCTGAGTGCTGGGATTAAAGGCGTGCACTACCACTGTCTGGTTGTTTTTTGTTTTGTTTTAAACCCTCCAGAGTATCTGTGTTTTGGTAGTTTGAGAGTTATCAGGCTCAGTATACTTTTTTTCTTTTAAATTGGATACAAGAAATACATAACATGTTGGACAGTATACCAGTCTACCTTTGCTAATTAGAGTAAGACACAGATCTGAAAGCCAGAATTAGTGATGTGTGCTTTAGAAGAGGTGATTGAGATATATAAAAATTTAAGGGGCTGCAGAGATGGCTCAGAGGTTAAGAGCACTGTCTACTCTTCTAAAGGTCCTGGGTTCAATTCCCAGCAACCACCTGGTGGCTCACAACCATCTATAATGAGATCTCATGTTATCTTCTGATGTGCAGGTGTACATGCAGACAGAACATTGTATACATAAATCTTTTTTAAAAATTTAAATCATTTTTATTTTTTATTTCTATATTTTACTTTTTTTTTCTAAAAGTGGAAAATGATGTTCATTTATCTCATTATAGGTCTAATATAAATGGGCCTGGAACACCCAGGCCACTTAATCGACCAAAGCTTTCTTTGTCAGCCCCCTTGACAACAAATGGTTTGCCTGAGAGCACAGATAGCAAAGAGTCAGAGCTGCAGCAAAGTGAAGAGAAAGCCCACAGGTTTGTGTGTTTTATATTTAAAGAGAGAGAGACATGCATAGAAATTTAACACTGTTAATGCTTTTTAGCACTATTTGCTATTCACAAGTTACAATGGACCTTATTTATTTAATTGGCTCCACCTATGGGTTTGGAAGATTGAACCAGTAAAAAATCAAAAGCAGTTGAGGCAAAAATTGGCATTTGTGCTTGTTAGGTATAGACTTTGTCCCCTGTGCCCATAGTATTTACTTGCGTTAGGCATGATGTCATCTAGCAGGGATTCAAAGTATAAGGGAAACTCGATGCATGTTCTTTGAGGTGTTCTCAATTTGGTGCCCTGTGGGTCCTGGAGCTTCCCATGAGTCCTGTGGGATGACCTATTTACTGTCCTGAGGGACAGCAGGCCTTCAAGTGGCTGAAAGAGTTATGGCTTCTGGGCTGCATCAGTACAGCTGAAAGTGAGGGTAGACAAGATTTTCTAGAATTTCCCAGAAAGGTCATAAAACTTGCCAAGTATTCATGAATATTCATGAAACAGCTCAGATTGCTTTGGAATTGTTTGCTGGTGTTTTCTTGGCACAGATTTATTTAATTTGGTAGTGCACTGTTTGCTAAGTATTTAAACTTAGAGGTGAGAATATAGATTATGAGAGAAATCTTATTAATGACACTTCAAAAACTATGTGCAGTGATTCTCCAGCGGCCGAATCAGAAGTTTCTTCAGTGAGCCCTGTTAAAAATAAACATCCAGATGAAGATGCTGCAGAAGATGAGCATGAGGTGAAAAGACTAAGGTTTGACAAAGAAGGTGAAGTTCGAGAGACAGCTAGCCAAACAGTGTCCAGTGAAGGCGCTTCAGTTAGGGCAGAGGAAGCGCAAACAGCATCTTCCCCTACAGAGAAGGACAGAGAAGGTCGGACCAGGCAGCACTGTATAGAAGAGGATGAGGAAGAGGAGGAAGAGGAGGAAGAAGGTGAGAAAGGGGGGGGAGAGATGCCCTCTTCTTCCCCCAACCTCCATGTGCATGCACTGGGGTTCCTCATCATGCTGGTGTTGGGCTCTTGTCCCATCTGTGTGCTTTCCAACAAGTGTGAGGAGACACGAGCGGTAGGTAGCAGGAATCATGGAACTTGACTGGGTGTATTTTGAAAATAAAAATTAACTACAACATCTGCTTATTTCTAGAATCTTTTATGTCACCAAAAGAGATGATCCCAGAAAGAAAAAATCAAGAAAAAGAACCTGATGACACCTTAGCTGTGAATGAAGAGACTTCAGAGGAGAGTAATCAGATGGAGGATTCTAATCCATCTCCAACTCAGAAAGATGCCCATGTGGAAAGGAGTGAAAGTACAGGGGCTGTGCGCAGTGGTTCTGACTGCCGGGACACACAAGAATCAGGGGGGTCCCCCTCCAGCAAAACTGGAGAAAGTGTGTCAGAGTCATCCATGGAAAATGACAGTGCCACAGATGTCACAGATGAACCAATGGAACAAGACTAACTAAATAGAAACACTTAGAGGCAGTATTTTACATACAGTTCTGGTTTTACACTGTATAAAACTTTTAAGTAATAAATAAAGTGGACCTTTAGTTTTACAAGAGAAACAGGCTGTAAATTAAAGAACCTTAAGATTAAACCCTGAGAGAGTTGTACATGGAAGAGCTGTGAATACTGGCTCCTTTGGGTCCCGCTTTTTGCTGATTTTCCTGTTTTGTTTGTTTGGTTGGTTTTTTGGTTCGGTTTTTACTGGTGTACTCAAATCAGTGGTTTGTGTATAGAATTTTTTTTTTTTTTTTAATTTAGATAAAGTTTTTAAACTGGAAGATAATTATAATTTTGAAAACTTTTTAAGGGTGATCACATTTGGTTTATACATACTCAAGGAAGATTTTTGTCTTGTCTCTAGTGGTTTCCATATTTTGGTCATAGTTTAAACATGTTAACATGTGAATTATAGGGTTTCATGTGGTTTCAGATTTTTATGTTTGACTGTACAATGGAACTTTAAGTCATATATACATATATAGATTATCCTAAGGGGGAATGTTATATTTTTCTGTTTCTATACGAGATAAATACAGTGGATACTTTTTTATTGGTAATGACTGACTTCACTTCTTTCAGAAGACATTTTCTTTTCTGGGTAATGGAGATGCAATCTGGCCCCTGTGAAACCCTGAAAATCTTTTCTGTTGGAATGCTAGGTTAAACACATTCCAAGAGATCTGTACAAACTAAATTCTTTTGTATACTTCTAAGGTGCCTGAGGAAAAAAGACTTCACTATTTATGAGAAAATGTGCTTTATCTTGGGAGTTGCATTCAAGCATTAGCTTACTGTTTGTAGAATGAGTGCTTAGGAGCCTGACCTGAAACCACCTCAGAAGAGCCTGCAGGTCCCATAACGTTCAATTGCTTTTCTGAACATTGTGAACATTACAGCTTTTTCTAAATTATCCTATGTTCACATGGCACTGGTGTGAAACATCACTGTACTGGAAGAATTAATAGACTATTTCAGTAATGTACCTGAGCTAAAATGACTAAAGCTTTAGAGGTACACAGAAACCACCATGATTTGTATAACATTTAGAAGTGAATTAATATTTTTGAACATGCTTCTTCGACGGCCAGTGTTCTATTTTTCAGATCAACAAAGCACAATGGTTACTATTCTAAACTCAATATTTTCAAATCCACGTATTTAAGTCATGCAAGCTGCAACTTCCCTGTCAAAATTACTGGCTGCCAAATTTATACCTGTTTCTTCAGCTGTACCTTTTGATATTTAGAATTTTTAAATTTCTGTAAAGTAGATTTTGTAGACTGTAATGTGTTCACTGCCTTTGTGAAGCGGTATATAATTGTATAATTTCGTGTGTAACTGAATGCTTGGGCTTTCAATACAGTATTCATATAAAGCAATAAAAATGTTATGAAATATTTGAGTACATTTTTATCAAAATACGAAGAACCCCTTTTTTAGTTTCAGACACCTGAGGTACACAGATGGACGTATGATATCTGATGCAAACAGTTCTCACACTGTATCATAAGCTTCGGGTGGTCTGGAGGGGAACCACATGGTTTGCATTTTGACTACTTAGACATTACTATGGTTAAAAAGATACTTGGCTCCATTTGTTCATAAAGTAATATACTACTGACTGTCAACCTTCAGGCTCACAGAAGCTAGATGATAGATTTAGGAATCTGTGATAAAATTGGATGTTGGTTTACTGAGCCCAAGAGGGATGAAAATCAAATACAACTTAGTTTTTTTTTTTTTTTTTTTTTTCAAAAATGTTGAAGCAAATTTTCAGTGTGACACTCAATTTTATAATGACCTGTTACCCTATTTAGTTGAGGGATTGCCGGTGAGAGCAACTTTTAAACATTTTAGGGTTAGAAATGTTGAGGTTTTCCTTAGCATATTTATGAGATTGTTGTCAACAAACCTGTTCTGTGACCTTTGATAGTCTTTATTCGTGGTGCCATGAACCATTTGCAGATGAATCAGTTTGCTGCTGGTTAAAAGTTGGAAGATTTAGCATCATGAACAGAGGTCTGTGGTCTTATTTGTACACTTGCAATTGCTATCTTTGCAAGGGGAAATGTATTTCTTTATTAAATAAAGTACAATTAATAATGGTGAATGTACCAAAATGACATCACTCAATTCTATGAGAGGTCTGCATTTTAATCTATAGTTTAATAGTTTTAATATTTATTAGCTATTCCTATGTTGATCATAGATGAAAGTTGTTGCTGTTTATACAGATACATGTAGGATACTGGTGGAGGGTCTCTAGGGCAGTTGCAATAATCACATTGTGAAACCATGTTCAACAGGCTGTAGATGCATTGGCCCCTTGGAAGCCATTTCCACAAGTATTGTTAGATGGCACTTACAAGAAACATTGTGCAAGGAAAGCATCAATTCTAACATGAACTGAGTCATTCGTGAATGTTGAAAAGGCAAGTTTTAGTACATGTTCTTTATGTACCCAGCAGAGTCCTGTAAGAAGACTGAGGGAGACTGGTGGCTGAAGTAGCTGATGACCCTTTGATATTGAACAGATTCTTAGCTGTTTTTCCATCCCCACGCCTGACACGTAAGAATGATGAGACAGTATACGTGTGCTATGGTTTTTTTGTTCTGTTTTTGCCACTTTTCCCTTTTAAAAAGTGAAGACACATTTTTGGAAAATGTCTTTAGTTTTGGAAATTACAGCAGAACTGAAATGAGTAGTGAAAATATATTTTGAGTGTTACTAGATAAATTTAACCCACTTAATGTTTGTCACAACTACAGCCTTTCCCATGTGTAGCCAGAGCAATGGAGTTTGAACCCTTTAGCTTTGGAAAGCTATCCCAGAAATCCTGTGTCAGAAAGCATTGAGTTCCCAGTGTTCTTATTTTGGCAGTGTAGATAGGCATGTATTTATGCAATTGTCAAATCAAGTTTTCAAATAATTATGTATGTAATGTGCTAGCTTAACAGTACTTGGGCAGAGCCTAAAGCTGCTGCAGTGTTGGAATGTGAAAACTGTAATGATAGGATGGAAATGTACCTGCAGAGCCAAAGCAAATTCTGGGTAGTGTTTTAAATTGCCTTTTGAGCAGGAGTTTCTTAGATTTATTGGTTTTGACAAAGCGAAGGTCAGTTCTTGAGATTTGTGCTAATCATAAGATGAATGGATACAAAAACACCTTGTAATTTTGTATGGAATAATGAAAACTAGCTTGATGGGGTTATTGGGCTAACAAGGATGCTAGTATGTATTGGCTAGAATACATATATTTCACATTTAAAAAATAATCCAGACACCAGAGTTTTATTTCAATTTGGAGCCTAGATCACTTTGCCAAATAAATGTATTTTCATAATGCAATAAAGTGTAAAATAGAAGAATGTCTTCATGTGTGCAGTCACTTCATTTACTGTTCTGGTACACCTGCTGGCCATTGCCCTTCAGTTGAGGATCCACATGTTTCCTCTTCCGTAGGGAGGATGCCTAAGACATGATTTATGTACTCAAAAGAGATGAGCGGGTGGCAGCGGGGAGATGCCGAACTGCATGGACACTGGATGGAGTTGTCTCTGTTGGCGTAACTCAGCACTGGTTTGCATGTAGTAGTCTATGTTTGTGTTGGAATCACTGAGAAACCCCACCTTGAGGCATTGGCATGCTAAAGTGTTAGGAGAGAGTTTACAGTTTGATTGTGGCGTTATAGAAAATGTTGCAGGGTAGGATGAGTTGAGATTTCTCATTTCTTGTTGGCCTTTGTAACTTGTCTCCACTTAACTGCTCAATGATGCAGGTAGTACAGAGTTGGGCTGGAGTTGACTTATTACCAGGAACTGGGTGGTCTCTGGCTACTTTGATATCTTAAGGTGAAGCTAGTGAAATAGGCTTTAGTTTAGAGTTTTATGGTCTTTGTTCAGTGCGCTCATTTTGGGGGGGGGGCGTGGTGGCGCACGCCTTTAATCCCAGCACTTGGGAGGCAGAGGAAGGCAGATTGCTGTTGAGTTTGAAGCCAACCTGGTCTACAAAGTGAGCCTAGGACAGACAGGATAACATAGAGCAACCCTGTCTCAAAAAATTAAAAATATTTTTTTCAGTACTCTGAGTGAGTAGTGAAAATGTATTTTGAATGGTGCTTGTTAGATAAATTTAATCCTGGGTTTGATTCCTAGGACCCACATGGTGGTTCACAATCATCTGTAATTGCATTCCCAGGGGTACTGCAGGCATGTGGTGGACAGACATTCAAACAAAACATGTATATGCAAAAGGGGAGGCAATTAGGAATTAGGTACTTGGGTTTGAGTGATGACGAGGATCAGGATAATCTGTGCCAAGCACATCAGATGTGTGGGCCTCTTCAGCCCCATCACTCTAGTTTCTGAGTAGCTTGTCCCACAAAGGGGGAAAAGATAATTGACACCCAGCAACAGCACAGATAAAACTGCAAATAAGTATGTTTCTGCCCCAAGGCTCTTGTTCCCACATCCTTAAGCTACACCCTTCCCTGTACCAGTCACTCTTTGCTGCTATTGGTGGCTTTTGGTAATCGGGTTAACTCTTGTGTCTGTAGAGAATCTTCCTGAAGATATGGTCTGTGGTGATTCTATTTAGTGCACATGCTCCATCAGCTGGAGTGACTGCATTGTCACCTTGGCTGGAGCCCCACTGTGACCATTGTGCCTTTTCTACGAGGTACCAGCTACAAGATCAAGAGACATGTCTGGATTTCCAAGATGTTGGACTTAGATTTCTCTGGTAGAGTCATCAACTATCGTGAGACACTCATTTGTTCATAACTTCAAATTTAGGGACCTAAGATGCTCCTCAGCTGGGGGATGCAGGAGTTACTGGAAGGAGTTAAAGAAGGTTAAATATATGAAAGATGGCTGCAAATGCTTGGACTTAAACAGTAGGGGCAGAACAGGGATGGATGGTGTCCTCTGGGATGTTTCTGAAATAGCACAGTGTGCTTATCCTCCATTGAAGGGTTCAGCCTTAAAACAAAAACCCCATAAAAATATACACTTGTTTTTAAAAATTATTTTTAATTTTTAAATCTTTTCTTGTTTATTATATATACAGTGCTCATCAGATCATATTATAGATGGTTGTGAGCCACCATGTGGTTGCTGGGAATTGAACTCAGGACCTCTGTAAGAGCAGTAGGTGCTCTTAACCACTGAGCCATCTCTCCAGCCCCATCCACTTGTTTATAAACACAGTATCTATGATAATGTTTCTGACAGCTCCTGTCCCAGCCGCTGAGAGCCAACTGCAAGGACCATGGATGGAGCTGAAGATGGAGACAGGCAGGTCCAAGGCTGCAGTGCAATGACTAGGGCAGCTGACTAAAGTGTGGTCAAAGGTGTCACAGCTCTCATGTGTAGCCTTGGCTGTCTTGGAACTCTGTAGACCAGCCTGGCCTTGAACTCACAGAGATCTGCCTGTCCCTGCCTTCTGAGTGCTGGGGTTAAAGGTGTTCCTCTCACCCACCCTCTACACACAACCTCCCAGTTCACAGCTCTTTGCGGGGGGGGGGGGGGGGGGGGTTCCAGACAGGGTTTGTAGAGCACAATGCGATCGGGGCGCTTTTCTATAGGTCTTAGATGCTATCTGATAACACTTGTAGCTTTTGGGTTGGTGGAAGCTAGTGGTCTGCTAAGTTACTAGATTCCAAAGGGTTGTTTATCTATTAGTCATCAGATGTTAGTTCTGATGCAGAGAACACAGGTGAGCAAGGAATGGCTGTCCCTCTGGGACAGCACTTGCCCAGAATAAGGTGCTCAGTCTGTCTTGATGCATGAACACTTTTGCAAATGTGGAGCCTCTCATGTCTACCTTGACCCCTTGACGATACAGAGCCTGACAAAGATGGGAGGGAATGGCACAGAGCCTGACTGGCCTTCCACCAACAGGCCACACCTGGGCTTGCTTTGGGGGGGGGGGGGGCGGCTTCGCGGAACCTGCCATTTCACTGACCAAGGGGTGAAGAGTATGTTTTGTCTTCTCTGAAGCCTTTTCTTGTTCTTTTTTCTCCCTTCCTTTAAGTTTCTTTTTTCTTTTTTCTTAATGAGACAGGGTCTCTCTACATAGTTTTGCTTGTTCTGAAATATACTATGTAGGCCAGACTGGCCTCAAACTCAGAAATCCACCTGCCTCTGCTGGGATTAAAGGCAAGTGCCCCAAAGCTTGGCCTGCCTTTTCTTTCTGTGCTATTGTTTTTTGTTTTTTTTTTTTGAGAGAAGTACAGAATCTGTTCTGAGAAGAGGGTAAGATTCTATCACATGCAGACATATGACCAACTCACCAAAGTCCCAGTGGGCTCACCTACAGCTGCCACCCACCACTTGGCATCATGTGATGAAGTGAAGGCTGGGAAGCGGGAGTTTTCTTGGGCTGGTTCCCCCCTCCCCCCGCCCTTTCCTTCCTTTCTCACTACCCCCTCCTTCTCTCTGCCCCCTGGTACTGGGCATTGAACCAAGAGCTAGGTGCTCTGCCATTGAAATACATCTTCAGCCTTCTTTTTATTTTGAGGTAGCCTTCCTAAGTAGCTCAGGCTTGCCTTGATCTCACGCTGCAGGGTGGCCTTGAACTTGCAAAACTCCTGCTTCAACTTCCAGAGTAGCTGGCCTGATCGTATCACTTTCTGTTGACACTGGCCCAATCTGCTATTCTCTGGGCCTCTGGAGGGTGACAGCCCCTGAAGGTCCTTCCTAAGAACAATTACTCAGTCCACTGTTCTACTTTTTTTTTTTTCTAGATATGGTTTCTCTGTGTACTCCTGGCTGTCCTGGAATTTGCTCTGTGGACCAGGCCAGCCTCGAACTCATAGAGATCTGCTTGCCTCTGCCTCCCCCAAGTGCTGAGATTAAAGGTATGGGCCTGACCTTTCTACTTTTTTTTTTTTTTTTTTTAACTTGTTATGTTTTATTTTGTGTGGGTGGTGAATGAGCCTGCCACTGCATGCAAATGGAGGTCAGAGGACCACTTGCAGGAATCAGTTCTCTCCACTTGAATGTAGACTTCAGGGATCAAGCTCAAGGACAGGGCCCAGGTTTGAGCAGCAAGCCCCTTCACCTGCTGCGCCATGTTGCCAGCCATCTTTGAAGATGCTTGTGTTTTAGCCCCTGATCTGATGTGTCTACCAAGAGTTGGTTCTTAAATCCACCCTGGTTACAAAGCCTGGGAGGAACGGCAGTGATCAGGGTTGATGAAAGTTTCATCAGAAAGCCAGAACTTGGGAAGGCTGAGAGTTCAGAGTCAGCCCGGGCTGTGTTGGGACACCCCATCCCAGACAGAACAAAACATTTGTAAGCTTTCCTGGTATCTTTTGAGGACCATGAAAGGGATCTTTTTCATTTATTTATTTATTTATTTATTTATTTTGGTTTTTCGAGACAGGGTCTCTCCGTGTAGCCTTGGCTGTCCTAGACTCACTTTGTAGACCAGGCTGGCCTCGAACTCACAGCGATCCGCCTACCTCTGCCTCCCGAATGCTGGGATTAAAGGCGAGCGCCACCACGCCCGGCTAAGGGATCTTTTTCTAACCACAGATATGCAGTCATTTTACTTTTTAAAATTGACGGCAAAAGGTGCCACTCACTTGACTGCAAGTTGTGTGGCCTGAAATAAAGGTCATCCGGTAGCTATTTTGCATGAGCGAGGCGAGGCAACGGTTTTCCTATTCCTCACACACCTCAGCCGCAGGAAGTAGACACCGCTATTGTCCTTACTGCAGAGGCAAGAAAGGCTTCTCAGAGAGGTTGATTCATTTCTCTGGTGACAACAGCTGTGTGAACACTGAATAGGATTTTATGATCAGTTTTTCCTTTTGTCTAAATTTTCTTGCCTGTACAAGGGATATTTACAATAATTTCATGCCCACAAAAAAACCCTTTCCTGTTTCATTTTCCCTACTTATTCTAGACTCCTCAACTGACCTTCGTGTTGGCATTCAGGAAATCCCACTGGAAGTAATCAGTATGTAAAAATGGCTGGAGTTCTGCAGGGCAGTGGTGGCGCACACTTTTAATCCCAACACTTCAGAGGCAGAGGCAGAGGCAGGTGGATATCTGTGAGCTTGAGGCTAGCCTGGTTTACAAAGTGAGTCTAGCAAGGCTGCACAGAGAAACCGTGTCTTGAAAAACCAAAACCAAAACCAAACAAAAAGCAAATAATGGATGGAGTTCAGATGCCTCTCCACTGCTCTCTAAGCTTGCTGGCTACTCCCCAGTCTCTCCCTCCTCCTCCTCCTCCTCCTTCTTCTCTCTCCCTCTCCCTCTCCCCCTCCCTCCCTACCCCCCATCCCCCTACTCTCTCTATGTAGGTATGCACACTTGTGCATTTATAGAGGCCAGAGATCAATGTTTTCTTCCGTGGCTCCCCACCTTGCTTTTTGAGACAGGGGTTTTCTCTGTACCCAAAGCTTGCTGCTTTGCCAAGTCCCGCTGCTGAGATTACAGATGCTATCCCTAGCTAGCATTTATGAAGGTGAGGAGTATCTTACTGACACTTGAACACCATGTCCACAGCTCGTCTTCACTCTTTTGAAGGTTCCATTATGAAGACAGATTTTCTGAATGCTGCAGCTAACAAGATGTTCAGTTTTTTCACTTGGTGCTCACTGCTGTTGCTCTGTACATTTCACCCAACTGTGACTTAAAAACAAACAGGACAAAGAATACTTCAGTTGTTACAAAGCCTCAGGCACCAGGAAGAAATCATACATCTTGTTACTCTTATTATTGTTCCAATAGATAGCTTCTTACCCTGCCGCTCCAAATAAGTGTTCCCATTTCGAATTTTATGTCTCAAACCGAAATGACTTTTACGAAAAATGGCCTTGTTGGCCAATGTGCCAGATGTTGCCATCACACAGATGAAGCAGACGTACGGCCTTGTGCTGCCCCCTTGTGGTCATGAGTTTATATGCAAGAGGGTGTTGGCTTTTCTTTAGGAGGAAAAAAAAAAAAAAAGGAAACAAGGTCCAACATATGTTTTCAGTCAGCACGTTTTAAGATGTGACAGACCCGTCAAAACAATACAATTCATCAAATTTAAAGTAACTGCTGCAAAAAATGTGGACACGTTCCTCAGCGTTCTCCACTGGCCTAACAGTGAGGGATGCCGAAATATTGTGAACAGCAACAATGAACTAAGGAAGGGAAGCTGGGAGAGTCATGTGTACGTGTGGGAGAAGCCGAATCTGGGCCCAGCTGGCGGGGCGAGAGGCAGAGAGGCCATGAGTGCAAGGCCTGGGGCTGGATGGAGGCTGAGCTCACCCGAGCTTTACAAAACTCGAGTTTCCTTCCTGGGTTGTCTGCACAAGTGTGAACAAGGCCTCTGCTATCAAGGGGATCCAATTTCAAAGAGAGGGGCACAAGAATAAAACACACACACACACACACACATGGAATAAAGACAGTTTCAGAAGAGAAAGTGCTGTGGTGGGAAGGAAACAATCTGGGAGCTTTGTTAAAAGGCTTATCTAGAGACCCTCACTGTACAGAAAGAGAAGATTTCTGGGCTGGTGAAATGGCTCAGGGCATAAAAGTGCTTGACACACAACCCTGAGCATCTGAGTTCCATTTTAAGAACATGGTAGAAGGAGAGAGCTGACTCTCAGTTGTTTTCCTGTGGCCTCCACACTCTACATGTGGCACACCTGAACTCATAAGCCCATTGTACACCATCTCTCGCTGTCTCACACACAACCTAATTTATTTATTTATTTAAGACATGGTCTTTCTATGTAGCCTTGGCTCCCCTAGCTCTGTAGACCAAGCTGGTCTCAAACTCACAGGATCTGCCTGCCTCTGCCTCTCAAGTGCTAGGGATTAAAGGCGTGCACCATCTTTGCCCAGTTTACACACTGAAAATTTAAAAGTAAAAAACTGAGAAGGCCTTCCTGTATTAATAGCCGTGTGCTACTTGTTACTGCAGAGCAGGCTATGGAGAGAGTCTTAAGTCTAGAGCTACTGTCACAAAAAGCCCATAGTACAAAACATGGAAGCCATGCGTGGTGGCACATTCCTTTAGTCCCAGCACTCAGGAGGCAGAGGCAGGCCCGCCTAGTCTACAAAGTGAGTCCAGGACAGTCAAGGCTACACAGAGAAACCTTGTCTCAAAAAACAAAACAAAACAACCCAACCAACCAACCAACCAACCAGCCAACCAAAAACAAAAACAAAGCCATGGAGAAAGCAAGCTGTACTGCTCTGGAAGCTTCACCCTACTGTAGCTTTCACAGTGCTGGAAGGTGCTATGCAGGCTTCTGGTGGTGAGATTACCTTTCTCACCCATCTGTGAACCCTGCGAGCTACAGACACCTGCCAGACAGGATACACCTATTGATGTGACAGTGACATAAATAGCGTGAGAGCAACCAACCACTTTCTGGTTGGATCTGAGGCCTGCTTTCTGCGATGGGCCCTGGGAGAGAGCCTCATGCTATTATTCTGCTAAATGGACATAGTGCATCTCTCAGCCCTCATCAGAGAGCTTCTTCTTGCAGTAGATGGCAATTAACTCTAAGACACGCAACTTAGTCTGGTCCATGTGCTGAGAATAAGAGATCATGGAGTACTTAGTCCTAAATGAGATGTGCATATCACACCCCCATATCCAAGGCTCAGTGATCTTCCAGGACTAGGTGGCCGGGAGATCGTTAAGAGACAAGGTGGCAGGCAACCTCAGGAAATCAGTGTTGCCCAGACACTGGAAAGTTGTACATAGAAGTTCACAGCAACTGTGATGGCATGCACAAGCCCTTCACAAGCTCAAGGCAACACAGAATGGCGTTGGGAGGTGGACAGGAAATCCCACCCCTAGCTGAGGAGCTATTGGCAATTGATAGCTACTGGGAGAGGGAAAGTCAATTGTCTTTAAAGTTGTTACCCTGGTAGAGTATGGTAGAGTGACAAAATGCAGGGCAGTTCCTACTCCCAAGAGTACCTAGGCAACAAAAATGGAGGAGGAGGAGGAGGAAGAGGAGCAGGGCTGGAGAGATGGCTCAGAGGTTAAGAGTACTGTCTGCTCTTCTAAAGGTCCCGAGTTCAATTCCCAGCAACCACATGGTGGCTCACACAACCATCTATAATGTGATCTGGTGCCCTCTTCTGGTGTGCAGATGTACATGCAAGCAGAAAATAAAAATAAATACATAAATCTTTTTTTAAAAAAGGAGAAGGAAGAGGAGGGGGGCGAGAAGAAGAAGGAAAGGAGAAAGAATAAAGAAAGAAAGAGAAATGAAAACTAGAAATTGAGTGTAGGGAGGTGACGATAGAGAGGGTGGATCTTGGAGGAGTTGGGGGAAGAAAGGTGAATTTGGTCAAAATACATTGTGTAGGGGCTGGAGAGATGGCTCTGTGGTTAAGAACAAGGGAACTGGACTCAGTTCCCAGCACCCACAGCTCACAAACATCTATGACTCCAGATTCAGAGGATCTGACGCCCTCTTCTGGCCTCCGCAGGCACTGCATGCATGTAGTACACAGAAGTGAATTCATACAAAATACCCATACCGGTAGAATTCAAAACAAAACAAAACAAAATTTCTTCCTTCCTTCCTTCCTTCCTTCCTTCCTTCCTTCCTTCCTTCCTTCCTTCCTTCCTTCCGTTCCTTCTCTCTTTTTCTGAGACAGGGTTTCCCTGTGTAGCCTTGGCTGTCCTGGACTCACTTTGTAGTCCAGGTCAGTCTCGAACTCACAAATATCCTCCTGCCTCTACCTCCCCAGTACTGGGATTACAGGTGTGTGCCACTGCAGCCTGCTAAAATAATCAGCTCTTAAAAAAAATACATTGTACAAAATTCTCAAAGAATTAAAATATTGTTTTAAAAAACCCTCCCTATCTATGTGGAGTTTGAATCTCCCTCAGCATACTGTGTACAGGTGTGAGGACGTGTGAGTGTGTCTCAGTCAGTCCCACCCTAGCTGGACTGTGTCCTCTGTGAGGGGAAGGGATCCAGGTATGGACCTGTACGGTGCCCATCTGGGCTTTTCTGAAGATCTGTGATGAGCTTTCCTTGCCTGCTGCTGCTTCAATTGGCCCCATGCTTCCTCACAGCCTCAGCCGACACAGCTGGCTACAGAGGGCGGCTTCCCAGGTGTCTGAGCGGCAGGCCCGCGGAGAAAAACACAGGCTCCTACCCAGGTTCCTTTGGCCGTGGACTCCACAAACACCTGCTCACTGCTATCCCCGAGGTGGCAGGACAGGCTTTGCCGACAAAGTGGGACCTTCAGGGATCTCACCCTTAGCAGGTGGAGCAGGGTGACTCCAGACCTGAATACACCAGGTGTGAAAATGACAGCTCTTATTCTGGAAGACCTGAAGACTTCAGACAGAGGGTGAATGTCTCTCCACGTAGCATGACCCAGGTAAGGCCAATAACCTCTGAGCTGGGGAGGTTGCGCTGGGTCTGAAACCTCTCTCCCACAGGCGCTGTTCCCCATCAACGGAGAAAGTGGTGTTCTTACAGTGGCATTCTGGAGCTAAGATGGATAGTGTGAGGCTAGCCTGGGCTACATAGCAAGTTCCAGGCCATCCTGGCCTATGTCGGGGTGTACTCGTGTCCCACAGTCAGATTTTTCCCTGTGGCCCTGCCGCTTGGCGTTCCAAGCTTCAGTTTGCCCAGTGAAGATGGTTTCTCACGGTGGTTGAGTGACACCCCCAGGTGGGTTGTTAGAACTTGACTCAGCACAGGAAGTAAGGCAGAAGCTGGTCCAGGTGGTGGAGGGGAATGGAAGGCAGCAGGGAGTGGTGGGGTGTGTGCACAATGTGGGAGTGCTGAGGCAGCTCCAGAAACCAGCCAAGGGCAAGGCTGTGTTTCTCTTCCCGGTTCCTGGCGCCGCATGTAGGTGAGGGAGAGGCCCTCACTGTATTAGAAAATTCACCTGCGAAAGGCCCAGAGGCGCCCGCGAGTAACTGTAGTGTCCGGGATTGAGCAGTGGTTTTTGGAGGTCTTTCTTTATTGTGCTGTGCAGGAACCCAGGCTTTTCTTAGCATTAGAGCAACTTAAGTATTTACGTATTTATGTTTCTGTGTAAGAGTGTTGCCGGGTGGCGACGGCGGCGGCACACAACTTTCATCCCAGCACTCAGGGAGGCAGAGGCAGGGGGGTGGATGTGAATCGGAGGCCAGGCTGGTCTACAGAATGAGTTCTAGGACAGCCAGGGCGACACCAAGAAACCCTGTCTGGAAAAACAAGCAAAACCCCCAAACAAACAAACAGAACAAAACAAAAACATCCCTCAAACCAAAACCCAAAACCTTCTGCCTAAATATATGTATGTACATCACATGCATGCAGTACCCAAGGTTGCCAGAAGAGGGGGATAGATCCCCTAGAACTGAGTTAATATGTAAGTTGTGAGCTACCCTGTGGGTGCTGGGGACTGAACCCAGGTCTCTCTGGAAGAGCAGCCAGTGAGTGCTCCTAGCGTTCGAGCTGAGCTGTCACTCCAGCCCCGACAGCAGCTTTTTAAGCTGAGTGATCACTTGGCCTTCTGTTGCACCCCTTCCCCCTTATTTAGGCCAGGCTGGCCTTAAATGCATGGTAAAACGGCAAAGTGCTGGGATTACAAGTGTGTGCCACCACACCTGGCTCCCTCTTTCAGTGTTCCTTTTCATCCCAATGGAGTTTGAAAGCCAAATCTGATAATTCTGATACTGGACCATATCTTAGATTCGTGGTATGTGTGTGAGGATCGTTTTAAAATCTGCACACCCTTGGGCTGCCTTCAGCTTTGGACGCTTTGCTTGCTGGGAACTTGCATTGTAGCAAGCAGGGTGCAGGGCATTCTGAGGCACTGCCCTTCCCAGGGAACTATGGGGCCGATCCGTCTTCCATTTGTGATTTCCTCCTTTGCTAAATGTGGACTATTCACCAAAGGACCAGTGGTCGCTGGTTCACTGTGAGGTCTCCAGGATTAGGAAACGTAGCTTCACCTTCGGCTCCTGACACCCCTGTCGCTTTGGTCCCAGTGGAGACCTGCGGAGTGAGCCACCCTAGGATGCCCGGCCCCCTGTGCTTTAGACACACCCCAGGGGCTTCTGTTGTTGCCTGAGGTTTGAGAAGCTACCCAGGCACTGCGTTTTTGGTTTTAAACATGAAGCCCTTTTCATTCACATAGAGTTTGAAGCGCAACACGATGCACTTCTTCACTTCCTGCTTTCTCCAGTTGGGAGGCATTTATCCTTAGAGCCTTTGGGAAGTGAATCTTCCATATCTGGGCTTCTAAGGGTCTAGCAATTATGAATACATTTCTTCCCGTCCTTACATGGGATCAAAATCTAGGAGTGAATAAGAGCTGACTTTCATCAACGATAATTAATTAATTAATGTGGTTCTTTGGATCAAACTCAGGACTTCAAGCATGCCAGACAAATGATCCATCACTGAGCTACATTCCCAGTTTTTAAACGAGACTTATGCCGGGTGGTGGTGGCAAATGCCCTTAATCCCAGCACTTGGGAGGCAGAGGCAGGCAGATCACTGTGAGTTCGAGGCCAGCCTGGTCTACAAAGCAAGTCCAGGACAGCGAAGTCTACACAGAGAAACTCTGTCTCGAAAAACAAAACAAAACAAAAACAACAACAAAAAATAAACCAGACTTATATGATACAAGTGGGAGGGGAAAATGCCAAGGTCCTGCCTCTACCAGCCTCTTGAGGCAGCTACTGTTAACTGTTTGAGGCAGCATTCTGTTTGTATTTATATTACAAACCAATATGCATTTGTGGGAAGTGGGTTGTGGAAGGCAGTTGGGGGGGGTTCCTGCCCATAGCTCCAGCTCCTCCTTTTTTTTTTTCCTTCACACACCTGTACCCAGGGCCACCCCTCCAGGCTATGGCTTGTCCCTGACACACTTTTCCACTCTTGAGTGTGAAATCTTCGAGTGGATGCTCTCACAGACGAACTTCTGTCCACTGCCTAGTTTGTGGCCACTTAGGGTCAGCAGGGTGTCCTTTGGACTGTAAGGGATGGATGGCAGAGGGTTGCATCCAGAACCCCAGCTTGCTGCCCTCCAAGAGAGCTGGGGAATTTCCAGTCTTGGAAACAGTATCAAGAAATAATGAGAGGAGTGGCGTGGTTGGAATGGCATACAATTCAAAAGTTGCCGAGGGACTCGAACTAAGTGGGTCTCCCCGAGGAGCCCCCTTCCTCCCGAGGACCCCGGGCTCTTGCTGGACCGCCACCCATGCAACTGAAGCCGCCTATCTCTGGCTTGGCAGCCTCTGTTTTCTGCCTCAAACGCCAGCTTCCTCTTCATTCTCAGGCCTGGTGGATTTCTCTGGAAATCACCCTTGTGTGTTCCGTGTGTGTTTCCATTAATTGGCAGCAGCCTCATCAAAGGAGGTTGCTTAAGAAAATGTTGGCAGCTAGAGGAGGCTCGGAGCTTAGATCCGGTCTTTCTTACAGCGGGAAAGCCTTTCTTCCCCCGTCTAAACAAATACCAATACCTTTCCCCACCTCCCCTTACCCTGCAGGCACAAGTTGGCTTTGAAATCCAAGGGAAAGGGTTCAGGTGTAGCCTTATTTTGGCACAAGGTCTAATTCCTGTTATTTTAAGAGTTTTATGCACATTACCCCCTTCCCACATAGAACTTAATAAAATTCATGTGTATCTATCCCCTTTTCGGGTTGAAGTTCATCTGCTTGACTCCAAGGCCGGTTACAGCACTGTGGTGTTGCAGTTTATATTTCTGCCACTAGAGGGAGCACGATACTTTGAAAACCACTTGATTTTTCCTTGGTTTTCGGGTAAAGGGAAATCTGTTTTGCAGCAACAGCCCCCTCCACCCGCGCCTCCCACCCCTCACCCCCTACCCCCCTATCTTGCAGGTTGTTGCTACATGCGGAGCCGCTAATGAGCGATACAACCAGATACTGTTGTAGGGGATTTGCGAATTCAAAGAGAGACACTTGGTCACTAGTGTTGTTCTGTAAATAATTAATACCGCTGGTCAGCAGGTGGGTGTGGACCATGCTGGCTGTAATCATTGGCATTTAAAACTTTAAATGGACAGTGGCTAGAGGCCGGTTTTTTACCTTAATGAGTAAGTCAGAGTCTGCCCCCCAGGCACCGTTAATTGCTAAGAACTGACCTTTGAGCTGGGCTGTAAAGAAGTGCGGATTAATAACATTTTGGTCCCCAGAACTTCTTGTGATAATTATCTTTAGCGGTCTGCAGCAGCAGTAAAGGGATCTGGGCCAGATCTTTCAGGGTAAAATTATGGGTTTGGAAGTCCAGGGGAGAACTGAAGTGATGGTTCCTGTTATTGGTGGGCTCCTTTGGACTGACTTTTGGGGCCTGTACTCTGCGTGGAGTGTTCACGGTGCTGCTTAACGTTCGTGATATTATGGCAAGGTGAGAGTTTTTTTTAACTTTCCCATTTTTTAAAACTTATTAATTAAAAAATTTACTTTATGTGTATGAGCGCCCCTTCCCCTGCCCCTCCCCGCCTCCATGTGCAGAACTATATTACATGGGTGCAGTGGATGCAGTACCACCTGATGCCAGAAGAGGGCATCAGATCCCTTGGACCTGGTGGTATAGCCAAAAAACCTTCCTGTAGTTGCTGGGAACTGAACCTGGGTCCTCTGCAAGAGCATCCAGTATCCTTAGCCACGGAGCCATCTCTCTAGGCTGCACTCTCATTTTTAGAGAAAGGAACAGATGCAGAATAGCTGAATATTTATTTGTCCAGTTTGTGTGTGTGTGTGTGTGTGTGAGAGAGAGAGAGAGTGTGTGTGTGTGTGTGTGTGTGTGTGTGTGTGTGTGTGTGTATGAAAGCCCTGGCTTGATCCCTGTGTTGTGTAGCAGTATGGGGATGGGACAAAGCAGGGACAAGGAAGACAAAAATCTCTGTCATTGTGGAGTTAGCAGTCTAGACTGGGACAATGGACCGAGCAAGAAAACAAAAGAGAGCTATTATTATTATTATTATTATTATTATTATTATTATTATTATTATTTTGTGGTTTTGCACGTGCTTGGTGTATTTGTTCCTCTTCTCATTGGTGTGGCAAATTACTTGATGAGAGTAACTTAAAGGCTGGCCTAATAGTGCTGTTTTGAATCCCAGCACTTGGGACACAGAGGCAGAGGTGGAGGTGGAGGCAGAGAGACCTTTGTGAGTTCGAGGCCACCTTTTTCTACATACTGAGTTTCCTGGCAGCCAGAACTACATAATGGGACCCTGTCTTGAAACGGACATAAGTAAATAAGAAGAAAAGATAGCAGATTGAGGAAAGAAGTGTCTCACTGTTGAAGGGCACAGTTCACCATGCAGCAGTGGCTGCCGTACGAAGCAACTGCTCACCCTGCGTCCACCGCCAGCAAGCAGAGAGCAAGCAGCATGCTGGTACTTGGCTCACCCCCCCAGGCCAAGGGATGGTCCTACCCACATTTACAGTGGACCCTCCCTTCTCAGTTAACCCAATCTACAGAATCCTTAATGGACGTTGTCAACCTAAAAGAGTCTAGACCTGTCAAGTTGACACCCGAACTCCCACACTGGGCAAGCACTGTTCCGCTGAGCTATGCCCCAGCCCCAGGATACTTCCAATGGCTGCGTAAGAGGAGCAAACAGGTAGCTTGGATGGGCAGCATCGTGGGTGCTGGGAAGAATGGCTGCTTTTCAGAGGGTGTCTACGGCTGCAGGGAGGAGAGGGGCTGGAGAAATGAAGCTTAAGGAGAAGGCTCCATCTGTGGGCGGAGCATGGAGGACCACAGACCTAGAATCAGAGCCCAGCCTATGCAAAGGACCTGAAATGGTCTGGCTTGGGTGAAGTGGGTGAAACAACAACAGCAGCAACAACAACAACAACAACAGCAACAGCAACAGCAACAGCAAACCAGGCACATAAGGCTGGGTTTTGTAGACCTGCGTCCCTTACGTCACACCGTGGACTCCCAAACTGTCTACCCAGGAGTCCATCTTTGCCAGGCATATGTGTTGCTGTCAGACACAAGACAAGCCTGTGGCTAGATTCCAGCTCATTTCACCTCCCCCTTCCCCCTCCAAAAGGCATTTAATTCATCCTTGCTGGCCTCCCCGGTTCCCAAAGGAAGGCCCAGCTGCCAACTCCCTCTTTATTATAATCTCCCTCTGGCTTCCTCCATCTGCTTTGGACCCTGGTAGAAGCTGGCGCCGTCATCCCTGGCCCATCAGGCCCTACATCTTGTTTAACCTGCTGAGCTCTGACACTGGCCTTGGTTCAAGGGCAAGCTAGGCCTTTGGGATGGTCACACCACAGAGGACAAAAAAGAAGCAGGCCAGGTGGCAGTCGAGGCCGCGTCCAGGTAGACCATGTGCATGGACCGTGCAATGTGGTGATGTGCATAGATGGGGCATGGGGTGGGGGGGGGGGAGCATTCAGCTGCACATCAGTGGGAACTGGCCAGCTAAATTCTGATCTCTTAGTATCAGAGTTTCCAGCAGCCATTAAAATAAGGATCTGTTGTTGTATTTGGTCTAAGGAGTTAGAGTCAAAGTCTCCACTGAACATCATTTGGGGACCATTTCCTAGGCAATCTGTATGCAGAGGAATTGTCTCAGAAGACAGAGTGGGTCTGTAGATGAAGGTCTCCAGCTGAGGTTGGGGAGATACTCACTGAGGGTGCCGAGGGATGTGTGTGTGATACACACACACACACACACACATATATGTATACATATATACACAAACATATACACATATACATACATGTATGCATGTGTAATATGTATACATGTGTATAACACATGTATGTTACACATATACAATGTATATTATACATACAATATATTCTGTGTGCACACACATATATTTAGTTGATTGACCCACTGAATGCCTGTCACACTGATCACATATAAACCTGCTCGGTTTTCATCTGAGTCTATCAGTGAAGAAATGAAGAAAGCACCAGAGAGAGAGAGAGAGAGAGAGAGAGAGAGAGAGAGAGAGAGAGCGACTAATATTCCTGACGTCACACAGCTTGTGCGGAGTCAGGATTTGAACTCAGATGCTGGCTCTGGCTCCAGAGCTGCAGTGCTCTCCTTGCCGGCCTGTGCTGCAGGGCGTCTCAGAGCCTTTAATGTTCCATTCCACACTCTGATTCTCTGAAGGGGTCAGCAGACCACGGCACTTTGCTTCAGGAACTGACGACCCTTGATGCTTTAGAAGGGGCTTTAAGGAGTTAGATTGCGGCAGGTTGTCAGCCCTCAGGATTAAGCCACAATGTCAAACCCCAGCACGAAATGAGTGTAATTTTGGACCCTCACTTAACTGCTTTTGTACCAGATTCATGGGGTTTGCTCCTTCCTTGGTACTGATGAGCACAGTTTGGGAACTCTCAGGTTTATTGGTAAGGGCCCCGCATCCTGCTGTGGCTGGGGTAACGTCTGCAGCTCAGCTTCCACAGGTCTCATGGCCTCTGAAGATGAGTCCCAAGCTGCAGGGCATCTCTTGCCAAAGCCACAGCAAACCTAAGTTCTGGGAACCTGGAGGGGAGAGGGAGGGGGCCCCCAGCCTGGCTGGCAACGCTGACACATTTTGATAAGCAACCACAGGCAGCCAAGCATGTTAGCATGTCAGTGGCCCTTCCTCATGGCACACCTTTGCAGGGAGCTTGGCTGTGCTCTGTTGGAAGCCAGGTTCATCACCTCACTGATCCCCTCTGAGGGGAGCCCTGTTTCACTTAGACATGTGGTGCGCGTATTTCAGCAATTTCAGAGAACGAGCCAGTGGCAGTTAGTTCTTCGTATCCCATCACTGCCCTGGTTCCCTGTCTTGGTGACTAGCCTCGGGACTACCAAGATGTGCCCCTATGCTGCAGTGAGATTCACTGCCATGAAGCAGCCCTCCCCCTGGCTCCCTGACAGCTCACTCTTCAAGCTCTGTCTTGAGTCACACAGTCCAATGACTTCATACAAACAGAGTTGTGTAATGTAGCCATTAGGGTTTGGATTTACTCAGCACGATGTTGAGTTCATGCATGTTCGAGCAGGTATTATATGATAGCACTCCTTTTTACTGGCTGAATAATATTCCGCTGTAGATATGCCGTGCCAACTCTAAACACTATATTTATGCTAATTTTGGTAGTGCTGCTGGTTTTACTCAGAGAAGCTTCTTGCAGTGGAGGGAAGTAAATGCAGAAACTGGCTGAAGGGCAGGGAATAAGTGACTGTCGAATGCTGAGCCCCAAGTGGGACATCTATTCCACCCCCTCCAGGGCTCAGGGAAGGGTGGGGTGGAGTGCTGTGGAATGCTGTCTCCTGGATATGATGTGTGACATTGCATCTATGAGTTTATGGTAGCTGTGGTTGCCTGTACAGGAACTGGGCATGTCCAGGCCCAGCCGTGTTTCATCGTGGACAGAGGAGGAGGTCCCAAGTGCCTCCCCCCCACCCCCCACCACACCTTGACTCAGAGGATCTATAGGCAGTCAGTATTGCCAGGAAGGACATTTTCTCCAGTGATGTAGCCATATTTCCACAAACAACCTCTCACCCCTAAACTTATGGGGTTACAAGACAAAAGAGACAGGTAAGTTGAGAATAGTAGGGCACTAGTTAGAAAGAGAGTTAGCAGGGGTGGGGGTGGGGATGAGAGACCATAGTAAAGGGATGAGTAAGACCAAACGCATTATATACGCAGAAGAATGTTGTGGTGAAACCCGCTGTTATGTGTAGCTAATATGTGTCAATAAGATAATGGTTCAGGGGCTAGAGAGATGGCTCAGATACTAGTCTTGCGGAAGTCCCAAGCTTGAATTTAGCATCCACATGGGTGGATCACAGTTGCCTGTAACTTCAGCTCTGGCAGGTTCTGAACCCTCTTCTGGACTCTGAGAGCGTCTGAAGTCACATATATGTACCCCCAAACACAGACACAAACATGCTCATGTAAACAAAAACAGCAGCTCTTTAAACAAACAGTACTCTACTATGTATGTGTGTGTGTAAATCTGTAAACACACACAGTGCAGTGCGTGCAGGATGTGTGCCGTTCCCTCAGAAAATATACATCCACCTGTATACGTGCATGTGTAACATAATCTGTCCATTCGCTTGTTCCTGACATTTTCTACTGTGTGTCATTGAGCAAGTTTCCGAGCTCTTTTGGCCTCAGTCTTTTTGTCCATAGTAGTAACTGTCCTTTAGTGAAAAGGATGGAGTGGGGTGTTCGCTGTCTAGCACCATTCCAGGTACATATTGAAGATATCAATAGTACCCACAAGCGTTATTGATGATGTTGATGATGTTTTGTCTTAATTCAGTGTGTCTTGGAAGGAGACCTTTGGTAAGGATTTGCCTCTAAGTAGTTTATTTGGGAAGCAGTTCCAAAGAATCATCTTGGGAGGTAAGATTCAGAAAGGGACAGAGCCCAGCTGGTTGGATTATAATCCCTACCCCACCCATACGTGGAACACTGGCCTACTGGGCACATCTCAGAATCCTCTCACTAGGGGGCCAAGGCCTGAGTACTTAATCTCAAACTCCTGCTGCCGCCGTCCATGGGAGACTCATCTAGGGCAGCGGAGGAGTCTTGATGCTCGCACGAAAGGCCATAGAGAGCTTCCTGGCATAGCAGTTTTGTTTTGTGTGAGGCCTGAGTGCCATGCAGTGGGCAGCTTGGCAGATGTGGGTATCCAGGCTGTATCATTTGCTCTGGGCATGAGTGCCCAGAATGCCCATTTCACTCCCTGCTCTCTACCTTCAAGAATCCTGCAGGACATCATATTCCATCCCCTTATCAGGAAAGTAGATGGCACACAGCAGGCTTGAGGGCTCAGTTTTGTTTTGACTTCTAACAGAGTTTAGTTATTTGGGGAATGTATCCCTGGTTGACCCAGGGTGATACCCAGATTCTGTGTGGTACAACCCTCAGCAAAGTGCTGAAGACCAGGGCCCCAGAGAACTACCTGGCAAGTGCTACCATCCGTGCTCCCCGAGCTGCTCCAGGCTGAGATGAGAGGCTCCTGAGAGCATCCTGTCCTATGCTCAGACATATTCATGCCATTGAGATGATTTCAAATAAATTAAACCGAATGCATGACAGAGTAAACTGAATGCCGTCTAATTAGATACAAGTATGAAAGTGATTATTTCTCAAACAACAAAGATGACTACTTCAGGACATTTAGAGTTTTGCACTCATGTGGTTGAGAATTGCTTTTAGGTTCTGTCTCCTTTGGTGGGCAGTGTTGACAGGGTATCTCTTCACCCGTCTCCAACCTCTTCCCCATCTGCCTCTGCTCTGGGCTCTGGAAAGCACCTCAGTCCAGTTTTTTTTTTTACTGAGGATAGGTCAAAGTCCTCTGGTCACGGGGAACAGTTCTGAGAACAGCTGTTTTGTAAGCAGCAGACATACCCCTTTCTCCCTGTCCAGAATGTAGATTCTGGAGATTCAACAACCATTTTGAAGATTTATTTATTTATTATTATGTATACAGTGCTCTGCCTGCACGTACACCTGCAGGCCAGAAGAGGGCATCAGGTCACATTACAGATGGTTGTGAGCCACCGTGTGGTTGCTGGGAATTGAACTCAGGACCTCTGGAGGAGCAAGTCAGTGCTCTTAACCTCTGAACCATCTCTCCAGCCCCCTCAGCAACCATTTTGAAACCACAAGGCTGCAAGTCATCTGCTGAGGTCAGAGAGACATATTTGGGGCTTTTCTGATGTCACAGCGACAAAGCACCAATGCGGAAGTATCTGTCTCTTATATTTCCAATATAACTAAGTATTTGTGCCACTTAAACCATTGTTATTTGAAATGCAAAATATTCCTAATATATATGCTGCTTCTTCTGAGCACTTGATTTCACAATTCCTAGGTGCATTATGGGTATGGTTTATGCAAGGGAAATGATGAGCAGCTCCATCTGGGTGATCCATCTCTAAAGGTGCTGCTCACTATCAATTAGGGGACCCATCCTCAAAGGTGCTGCATACCATCAACTAGGGGATCCATCTTCAAACATACTGGTCACTATCAGTTAGGGGACCCATCCCCAAAGGAGCTGATTACCATTAACTAGGGGACCCATCCCTAAGGGCACTGATTAGCCTCAACTAGGAGACCCATCTTCAAAGGCATTGGTCATTCATAGAGCTCATGGCTAGTGGTGGCACCTCTGCATGCTGTAAGTAAAAATGCAAGGCTCTGTGTGTGACCCAGTATACTACAAGACAAGCGTTAGTCGGCCCTACTGTGTGGGAGAACCTGCAGGGTACCTGGCTAGAATTTTTGAGCACTGCCAGGATCTTGTTTGTTTGTTTTTTGTTTTTCCAGACAGGGTTTCTCTGTGTAGCCTTGGCTGTCCTGGACTCACTTTGTAGACCAGGCTGGCCTTGAACTCACAGCGATCTGACTGCCTCTGCCTCCCGAGTGCTGGGATTAAAGGCGTGCGCTACCACCGCCCGGCTACACTGCCAGGATCTTGAAGAACAGGAGTGATGGGAGAAACTATCCAGTGCATGGGAGTCTTCTGGTGGGTGGACATAGTGGCTGAACGCACATGGTAGGAAGAACATGCATATAAGAAAGATATAATGAAAAAAATTGGTGAATATAGCCAGGCATGGTGGTGTAGGCCCATCATCCCTTTGGGAGGCAGAAGTAAAAGGAGCTTAAGCTCAGGGCTGTCCTGGCCTATAGAGAGAGCAACTCTGTCTCAAAAACCTAAAGGTTCAGTGGTAGAGTGCCTGCCTCCTGAATAGCACTAGGAGAAAAAATATTAGTGAAATTCAAATAGGATCTGGAGGTTAGTGGATAAGATTTGCCAATACCAGCTTGGCTTTGAGAGGGGCATCGTGATGATGTAAGCTGCTCATGATGAGGGAGCTGAGCAAGGCTCAGGTGTGTCCTGTTGTGGGATTGCCCTACTGTTGAACTGTCTTGTCAATCCCAAAGCTTTTAAAAATAGTTAATTTACACTTGGGAGGCAGAGGCAGGCGGATATTTGTGAGTTCGAGGCCAGCCTGGTCTACAAAGTTAGTCCAGGACAGCCAAGGCTAACACAGAGAAACCCTGTCTCAAAAAACCAAAAAACCAAAAACAAAACCCAAAACAAAACAAAACAAAACAACCTTCCCAACAACAACAACAACAACAAAACCCAGTTAACTTAAAAAAAAATGCTGTACATGAGTGGCTAATACAGTTCAAAGTGTGGCGAATTAGTGACTGTGGAGTATTCAGCTCTAACTGTGACATCTCTGCCACACACTCTTTTCCCCAGGCCCAGGGAACATTAGACAGGTTTTTGAGAGCTGGAGTTAGGAAAGGATTGCTGTGACACCGCATCTTCTGCACCCGACAGCCTTTGCACTCACAGACTCACAGTGCCTGTGATTGTTTGCGCGTGCTCTACACAAGACCTTGTAGCTGAAATTCCAACAGGGAAGTGGGAGGGCTCACAAAGCTCCACCCCTAGCTGAGGAGTTGTTGGGGGTGGATGGCCACTGGATGAGGAAGAGTTAGTTTTCTTCAGGGGTTTGGCCTGTGGTAGGTTGCTCAAACTCCAGTGGATGGCTCTAAACCACGTGCAGATGGGCACTAACTGGACTCAATGAGTTATATATAAAAAACAAACCAGAGAGGACAAGAAGTGAGGGGAACACAGTGGGGAAGGTGCCTGGAGGCAGTCTCAGGTGGAAATAGGCTAAACATCACCAAAATATATTGTACGCATGCGTGAAATTTTCAAGGAATATATGAAAAAAATATTAAAGCACCATGCATGCATTGTTTATTGTTTTGGGGCCTCATTTGTGAAGGCTTGGGCTTTAGTCACCAACTACCAGCTGTCTGAGAAGATGCTGGGGCTTCCAGAACACAGCCAGTGCTCGCCTATGCTTCTCCCTCTGTTTTCATGGACAAAGAAAAAAAAAAAAAATAGCAGTCTTCCCTCCTTTCTCATACATGGCGTAGCTACTCAGCCTCAGAGATGTTCAAATCTCTTACCAAATTTTAAAAAATGTACGTTTGTATAGTTTACTTATTTTAATTGAGGCAATTAAATTCTTACCATTTAATTTGTAATTTGATTACTTTTATTAATTGAAATTCGTATTTGATTTTGTTTTTATGTTATTATTTTATTGTCCTGGGAAGGATGAGGAACAAAGGCGATGGTCATGGTTGGCACAGCCAGCCCTCTGAGATCATGCCTGCTCCCCTCTTGGAGCCCTATTCTCAGCAGCTGGGACAGGCACAGTAGACCATCCAGGCACACACACAGGGCTTGGCACACGGGTCGGGGGTGGGCTCAAGACTTGGCTGGAGTTCCTGGCCGCGATGCCCTGGGTTTTGGCAGAAGGTGCCAAGCTGTTCCTTGTGTTTCTGGAGCTGGGGGACATCTGTGGCGTGGTCAGAGCAGATGCCTACCTGGCAAGGCACCCGGAGGACAGCAGACCTAAGACTTGGGGACCAGGCCTGCTGACACTGTAGGAGCAGCTGGGTCTAGCCATGGTTGCATCCCAGGATTTCTCTCTGTAAAGAGCCTGTAGAGCGTCTTTGTTTTCAAAGCCACTTTAAGCTGGCTTCCTGTTTCTGTCACAAAGAACCACAAGAGTTGTTGAACACTCGTTGTGCCTGACTTCCCAAGTTACAGCGTTGTCCCTGACCTTATCCTTGGCCGTTCACAGTTCTTAGAGTAAAATTGCCACTGCCTGGTCTTGCTCAATACTCTGGGCTCCATGGGTCAAGCATCCTTATTCTGGCCCTTTTCTGCTATGAGCAAGGCCTAAGTCTCACCAATCCCGAGGCTCCTTAGAGCCTCAGCTTCCTTGTTTTTACAGTATGAATACCTGACCTCAAAGGGCTTTTGCACTGGCTTGGACCTGAAGCTCAGCAGTAGAGTGCTTTCCTGGCATATGTGAGGAACCAGATTCAATCCCCATGGCTGCCAAAGAGCTACTGAGAGGAGGGGAAAGCAGTGCAGTAGTGGTCCACGTGAACCGTTCACACTGTGCTTATTTTTATCAGTTACTATTAATAAATGCAGGATGATGGCGGGGAGTAAGCGTGCGTTCTCTTTGTGTACTCTGTGTGCTTGCCATGCAGATGGAAGTTGGGAAAATTTTAAGAGAGAGTATTAAGGGATGCTCTCTGTTTTTAGGAATCAAAACGTGAGCATGATGTCATAACCCTCTGGTTTCCTGGGGTTAGAAGAGGACGTCATTGGCTTGAAGGGCCACCAAAAACAAAGGGTGAATATACCTGAGAAAACATGGCGTCAGCTTATGAACATAGCACACACTTCACAGAGGGGCTGACCTGGGAGAGTGTTAGAAGGCTCTCAGGGACCAGAGACAGGGAGACCTCTGTTTGCTACCTTTCCCTGGGGAGATGTGAACAAATGTTCATTTACTCCAGTACTGATGACAGACCAAATGAATAATCTTACCCAATACTAGCTTGGTGAAGCACTGAGTTTATTTCAGTAAGTTATAGGAGAGTGGAGGACTCGAAGGCAGTACATTACTGAAAAGACCCACTCCAAGCAGGAAAGCTGTTCCTTGGAGTTCTCTGGCCAAGCGCTGAGGAAGCATCATTAATGTGTGTGTGTGTGTGCGTGCATGTGTGGGTATGTGTGTGCGTGTGTGCATGTACATGTGTGTAAAGAGACCAGAGGAAGGTATTTGGATACCTTGGAACTGGCGTTTTAGGTTGTTGTGAGACCCTCTGCTCCATTTGGGCACTGAGACCCAAACTCAGGCCCTCTGCAAAAGCAATAAGCACTCTCTCCTGAAAGCTGAGTTCTGAGTCTTGTCCTGCTTACCTCTAGGAAGGGATGTTTCCATTCAGAAGAAAGAGCCTTATAGATTTGGTTCTCACTCTGGGTCAATGGGGGAGATGAAGAACTTGCCCATTTAACATTGGGGACAGGAAGAGAGGCATCATGTCCCCAGAGCTGACCCTGGGCCTGAGGGACACACTTTAAAAAACAATCATCATTTGACTGCATATCGGATGGCCTGCCTCAGAGAAAAGCTTCTGAAGGAATGACACTGGTCACATGCCGACTCTGGGTATCTATTACTTTAAGTTCAACCAAAGTCTATAGGATCAGAATTGTCATTGTTTAGACATTATTTATCATGCATGGTTTTATGAAAAAAAAAATTAAGTGCCAGGAAAAAGATAGTTTCTCTTGCCACTTCTAGAACTTTCCTATAACAATGTAGATTTCTTCTTGCCTTTATTCTCTGTCAAATAAAATCACTTAGGAAGCCAAATTTAAGCCATTTCAGGATTGCAGATGTGCAAAATCTTTTATGAGGAACATTTGACCTGATTTGTTTTACTAATTAACAAATATCTCTCCCCTGGATGGGGTGTTTCACCCGACAGCACATTTTTAATCAAGGCGTAAATTGTAGCAAACCAAGGTTTCTAAGAAAACCATGAAATGCCACCTTCAGCTGGGGGGATGCACATGTCACAGCAATAACACAGCGGGGACCTGAAGGAGAGGAGCTGGGAGCTCATTTGTGGAGGCAAGTGAAGAGGCCACAAGAAATAACTTCCTGCCCTGTCTGAGAATGTGACAAACAAACGGCCACCAGGAAATGGTGGCTGGAGATTACAACAACTCAGAGCGAGGCCTAATTGTCACCTCGAGGATGGATGGGGCCCAGTGATGTGAGGAGCATTGAAGAAGAATTAATTTGCAGGAAAAAAAATGCCATGAAGTATATTTCCATGGGAGCCACAGTGTGGGAGCCCAGGGGCCTGTGGGACTTGCTCAAGAGTGGCAAGCAGCACCAGGGTCACAGGAGCTGTCCTTGCTGGAGGTGCTCCATGAGAGATGAGCTGTGTTGGGCCAGAGATGGTTCAGGCTGTGATGTGCAAGGGTGAAGCTCACAGACTCCACTGCAGGAAGGTGAGGCTGTACCAGGAATGCGGCTCCCACGCAACACAGGGAAGCCAACGCCGAGGCTGCACCTAAGGCTGTCTGTCTACTTCACGGCATTGGTGAACTTCACTTTCTTTTAAGAAATTATCTTTCTTAATTTATTTTTGATAGCACAGGCTAGGCAAGCACGTCACATCTGAGCTATACCTTTGTCCAGTGCAGAACCTCAGCTCTGTAAACCCCAGGAGGATATGGTCGCCTGCCTGCATAAACGGCAGTTATTAGTCAAACACTTGGAGACTAAGGCAAGAAGAGGGTGAGTTTGAGGTCAGCCTGCACTACAGAGAGAGATTCAAGAATTCAGCTACAACAATCAAAGACTAATTTTTCAAGTTAAAAATGACACATGTATCAAGGCTGGTGAGATGGCTTAGCCAGTTTGATTCCCCAGGGCCCATACACATGTCATGTGTGTATGTGCATACATGTTTATATGTATGTGGTATGTTTGTGAGTGTATGTAGTGTGTATGTGATATGAAATGATGTGGGGTGTGTGTGTGTGTGTGTGTGTGTGTGTGTGTGTGTGTGTGTGTGCATGTGCCACATGTACATGAGGAGGTCAGAGGACAGCTTGTGGGAGACAATTTTCTCTTTCTACCACATGGGTCCTGAGGAATCTTCCGATCTTGTGTTAAAGGGTGGTACATACTTCATTATTCCTCTACCCCCACTTCCCCTTCTCTTTCTTCTATCACCCCCCCCCCCCTTTTTCTCTGTGTTCCCTTTCTTTTTTTCTGATTGAGTCCTTAATGGAATCTTACATCTCAGTGGCATTGAAAGCTTGATGAAATAGATCAGAAAACAACAACAACAACAACAACAACAACATGGACACTCCTATTCAAACAACAGTATTCAAAATATAAAATCTCCAAAGTTAAATGTCCCGCATTCCATTTCCCTTGGGCAATGGCTTTTTATAGTTGGCTGTGCATTTTACTTTTAAGGCACACATTAACCTACAGTGCTGTCTTCTTAGGAACAACTGTTCAGCACCTCTCTTACCCCCTGCCATATGGCCTTTCCTGGGGCGAGATGGACAAAGATCTGTTCATCTCAGGTGGTGCACCCTCGGCAGACCAAAGGAAAGGTCCCACCGAATTTAGCTTTGTAAATCAAGGAGGTTATTTGATTTACTTATAATAGCACAATAACTCATAAGAAACTGCAGCACTGAGGATCCTGATAACTCCCAAAAGCTGCATCCTGGGGCTCTCTGCTCAACTTGCAGGCTGCTCCATCAGAGAGGCCCTCTCCCTCAGTGCGACTGGTCATAGGAGAGGGGCCTTTGAATGCTTCCTGAGCTTGCTGGGTTTCCTGAATTTCCTTAGATTTCGGAGTCTTAGGATGCTCTTGCCTCCCTTCAGTTCTGTGTTCCCTTCCACTCACGGGGAAGAGCCACATGGCACTTCCTGTTGGTAGCTATTGTAGCTCATAAACATCTGCTCTGCTTGCTTCCTAAGGCGACTGAGGTGGCTTTTCTGGTCTGGGACCTGTAGGTCCTCTGTCACTTTACTTAATCATTGTGGCAGTGTGGTCCCCCCTAAGTGGCTGTACCTTCCACACCACCCACCCATTCCTAACTGATGCACATGCATCCAGAAGCTCTCCTTTCTCCTGATTCACAGTCACAAATATCCTGCAAAGATTCAAGCTAACAGCATTTCTCTGTACGTTTAAGAAGGAGAAGACTCTGGGGGTGGTAAGTGTGCATGCATGCAGGCATGCACGTACGCAAGCACCTACACATGTAGAGTCTTTATGGCTGTATGCATATACAGAGCCAACAGAATCTCTATCTCTGAATTACTCATGTATGGCCATGTATATTGCATGGGCTATGAGAAATCCATGCAGGTGCAAAGGGTGAGGACCCTGCTCCGTATGGAGAGCCGTGATAAGTAAGCAAGTCTGGAGCCCATGCAGCCATGCTTGAGCTAGGCTGGAACTAGGCACACGGAGAATAACAGATGACTCGTGTGGGGTGCGGAGGAGTGAGGTGGTGACAGGACCTTGGTACTGAAAGCGCCGGTGAGTAACCATGGAGGGTAGGGAATGCTGCCTCAAACAAGGCAACGTCCCTGGAACACAGGGATAACAGGAAGAGTGCTACCAGAAACGAAAGCATCGTTATTCCAAAGAATGCTTCAAGGAAAGCCGACCCAGAGATAGAAAACACCGGAAGGCGAAGGTCACAACGGTTGGTTTTCTCCTGTCCGCTGATTCTGGGAAGTTGGTAAGCGCAGAATACCCATGTTCCTTGTCCTTTCACACTATGGTCTCGCTGATCACAGCACTTCTTTTCCATTTGAGTGGAGAGGGGACGCCACAGTTCTCTTTTTAGTGTCTTAGATCACTGTAAGCTGGAGGAGACTGGCAACAGGAGTGGGCATTTCCACCATAGCTTGTGAGAGCCCTGCTGCATGTGGAGGTGCTGTGGCTTGGATTAAGAAGTCCCCCCCACCCCCACTCTCATGTGTTACATTAATTCTCAGCTTTGTACTGTTGGAGGTGCTGGAACCTTTAAGAGGTGGAGCCTTTTGGGAGATCTTAGGTCATTTCTCTAGAAGGGGATCTTGGGATGCTACACTCTACTCTTTCTTTTTACTTCCTCCATCACAAACCCCTGCTCATGATTTACTGCCATAGGCCCATAGCCACAGAATCAGTCAGTCATGGACTGAAATGTTTAAAAGGTTCTGCCTGTGGAAACCTTTCTTCATTTTAAGTTGATTTTTCTCCGGTATTGTTATGGTAAGGGAAAGCTAAGAGTCTGGGTGGTGGGACTCAGAGTGGCCCTGATAGTTTCCTGCTGTTTTGTATGGTTGGTAGGGGTGGGGAGTGGGTGGAGTCAGGTGAGGATGGGATGGATGTGGGTGTGTCCTACAATAAAACCATAGGAGATGGTGGGATAAAGAATTTGTCTTGAGAGCCGGGGGGTGGTGGCGCATGCCTTTAATCCCAGCACTCGGGAGGCAGAGGCAGGCGGATCGTTGTGAGTTCAAGGCTAGCCTGGTCTACAAAGGGAATCCAGGACAGCTAAAGCTACACAGAGAAACCCTGTCTCGAAAAACCAAAACCAAACCAAAACAAACCAACAAACGAAAAAAAAAAAAAAAAAAAGAATTTGGCTTGACTAGAGTGGCGGTTAAGTCACTTGTTAATTTGGAAACCTGGATAAGTGAAGTAGTTTATTTATATTGGCCTCAGTTTACTAATTTGCAAAGAACACACTCCACAGGACTGTAAAAAATATCTGGTAGTGAATTGCTCATTACTGGAAACAACGTAAATAGTAGATAAAACCTTAGTTTTCAATTTCTTTACTGTCCTCTGTTCTTATTTCTTCTGAACATTTTTCTCTGATGTTGCATTAACTAGAACTGCAGTGATGTCTATGGGCAGCACACTGCCAGTTTTTAGGGACCCTGGCTTCAGGCTTTTCCATAGCAGTGTCCACACTGGCAGAAACCAAGTCTAACTACTGTCAATGTCTGGTGGGTGGCTACCTAATGCAAGTGAACCAATCACAGTAACCCTATTCTCTGGCTGCTGTGATTGGTCCATAAGTTAACATGTCACTCAGGATTGTCCAATCACTCTCCTCTCTTCTACTTCCTTAAAATGGAGCTCAGGAAGCCAAGGCTCTTTCTGGCCAGAAATGTGGGTGTAGGAACCATCCTAGGTCAAGTGTCTGTGGTCATCGTGTGAAGAAAGACCAAAGAGGTGTGCACAGACTCCTGAGATGGAGGTGTGGGTGCAAAGCTCCAGAGGCTTTTCAGTTTGCCGTTTTAGCCAGTCCTAGCCCCATTTACCTTTGCTAGTCCTGGTATTTGGCAGTCTGAGCCAGGATCTCCCAAGCTCCTTTGATCTGAGCTGTTTTGGGCCAAGTTGTCATCTGTAAGCAAGCACATGACGGTTCCTAGAGTGTGCAGCCAGTCGTGTACATATTTCAAAGGCCCTTGGTTTTTTGTGGTTGAGGCATGGCCAAGGGCTGATCCTGACCCAGTAGTGTCATCAGCCGAGTCTTTCGGTTTGGGAAGGAAGGTAGCACCTGCACCAACCCAGGGAAGGATGGCATGGGAGGAGACAATAGCTCTAACCAGAGAGGTCCAGCATAAAGACAAACAGCCTGAGGGAACGTTCCCTACTTTGTGTTCTGTTTTCTTGTGGTGTCTGCTCACTGAGAGCATTCCATGCTTCCTCCTGGGAGTGGCCAGGTAGCCTTCCTAACCCATTTGATTTTCAACAAGGAAACGGCTTGTTGTCAAGTTGCAGGGAGCCGACTAAGAAGCTGGTGCTCGGAGCCGGCATGATCATGAAGACCGTGCCACAAGAAGACAGGGCTACCCCAAGTAGCGCTGCTGGCCCATTCTTGTGGTAGGGCCAGCTCTCCTATTGGGACTCTAAGTATTTTTGGAGGCGTTGAAAGTGTAGATTTTAAAACCGTCTATCTATTAAAACCACTTTGTGGACTGATAAGAAGCTGCAGGTACAGATGATGGGTTGGAGAGTTTTTGACTTTCAGTAAAAACACATCACAGTTTCTAAACACTGTCCCCCTGCCACGAGTGTGTGTGTGTGTGTGTGTGTGTGTGTGTGTGTGTGTGTGTGTGTGTGTGTGTGTGTTTTGCCTGCACTGCAGCATGTGGGAAGAAGCCAGAGGACAGCTTGCTGGAGTCAGGCCTCTTCCTACTATGTTGCTCCTGCAGGTCAAACTCCAGCCCTCAGGTTTGGCGGTAAGCATTTTTAGCTGCTGAGCCTCTTGCTGGGTTAAACTGCCAGCCTTTACAGAGAGCCCGAGCGTCCTGTCTTTGTTATTTAAAGTGATTCTCAAAGAAAAACACAAGCAACTTGAGAAGAAAAATTAACAATTGAGATTCAAAATGAGAAGATGGTTCACAGAACTGCAGAAGGTGTTTGCAAGTTGTGTGCCTGATAAAAAGAACTAGTATCCAGAATATATAAAGAGCTTTCTTAACTCAACAATAAGAAAGTCAAATTATGGGGCTGGAGAGATGGCTTGGCAGTTCAGATCACTTCTTGCTCTTCCAGAGGACCCTGCTTTAGTTCCCAGAATCCACACCAGGTAGCTTCCACCTGCCTGTAACTACAGTTCTAGGGGATCTAGTGCCCTCTTCTGACCCCCATGAACATTTGCACACACTTGGCATATGCATATTTACATAAATAAAAATAAAATAAAAAATCAAATTACTAGGCAGGTGGATGAAGCAAGAAGGATTGTGAGTTCTAGGCCAGTCTGAGCTTCATAGTAAGTCTCAGTATAGACAAAGAAGCTAACAAAACCCTAATAATCTAATTTTAAAATGCACAAAAGGTTTTAAGATGGTGAGTGAGATGGCTCAGTGGGTGAATGTGTCTGCAGCCAATCTTGATCTAAGCTTGATCCCAGGGTGGAAGGATGGAACTGACTCTGAAAGTGATCCTCTGACCTCCACATGGGAGCAACGGCTAGATTGCACATGCATGTGCTCACCCGTGTACCATAAATAAAGAGGAAAAATTAAGAAAAGGATTTGAACAGATGGCTTTCTAAATAAAATAAACACACAGAAAGATATTTCCAGGATAATTAATCAAAACTGTCCCCTAGGTAACAGTGGTAGGTAGAGAAGTCAGAACTTTCATTGGAATGGATATTTTGGCGCAGGTACAATGGAAACTATCAGTTCTTCATAATGCTAAACACAAAACTACATAAGACCCAGCCTTCCCACTCCTAGCTATGTACTTAGAATTAGCTGCATTTTTCATAAGCTCCAGCATGTGGAAACAAAACAACTGTCCAACAACAAATAAATAAAAGAAACACAGCGTGGTTGTATTTTAGAACATTGCTCAGCCATAAAAAAGAACAACAATACCACAGTGGGGATGTACCTTAGAAACATGCTGTGTAGAGCAATCTCTGTGGAGACCATGCTACCCTGTGGGCCACTAAGAGGCCTGCACTCACCCAAATGTAGGCTGTCACCAGTAAGAGCACACGGGCAGCCTCTGTAGGGCCTGTGAGTGACAGCACAAAAGAACACAGGCTTTTAAGGACCATCAATTGAGTGACTGTATTATAGTGAAGTGCCCAGAACAGCCAAATCCCTGGAGATAGAAGGTCAATGTGTCTGCCTGGCATGGGAGCAGGTTTGGGGGTGTTAATGTTAGTATCCCTCACTTTAGGCCTCTCTGAGCCTGTGCTGGAAGAAGTCTGAAACCACAAGGACCAGTTCTCATCTGTTGACAGTGTCTACTGTAGCCTCCTAGCTTCCCTGCGTGGCATCCAGGCTTGCGTGACAACCCCTTCCTTTGATTAATGTTCTTTGAGGTGGACGTTATTCCCATTGGGCCAATTGTGGATCAGCCGGAGACCACAGAAGCTGTGCCTCCTTGTGACTTCTCGGAGGCTTAAATCTAGGTCTCCAGAGATGAAAAATTGTTTTTTCAACTCAATACACAGGAGCCTTTTAAAAAAAAATCTAATTCTTGTGTCGCTGGTGAGGTGGCCATGTGGCCATCACAGAGTTCATTATGAATCACCACACTTGCAAATGGAGGGAATGTTGCTCTGAGCTGCTGCAAAGGCTCAGATGGCTAAGCTGCAGCATGTCAGTAAGCCATGTGATCAATGACGAGATGGCTGTAAAATGTCCCTTTGCAGCCCTGAAAAGAACAAGACATTTATGGTGGTGGAGCGGGATGTTGGCTATCAAAGGACCAGTCACTGTGGCCATTAGAAGATCAAGATTTAGGGGTTTGTGATGGCTCTTTAGTTGTTTCAGCTAGCTCCTGAGGGACAAAGTTTGGTCTTTCCTTGTTGTTATAACACCCGGGTCAAATGTAAATTCCATCTTTCATTGGGAGGAAAGACAAAGCAATCGACCTCTTTAATCTAGGAAAACAGTAAAGAGTTAGAGGGTGGTGGTTAGACATTGTTCTCAGTGCTTCGCACTGTCATTTTATTTATACGATGGAAGAGGATACTGAGGCACAAGAGGCTAAGTGGCCAGGATCCAATCCAATTGAACCACTGCTGTTTATGGTCATCAGTGATAAACTGAGCTTACTGCACACGAGCACAGCTCTGTACTGAAGGACTTCAGCTTTTAGTGTGGCCTGATGTACTGACCATCTGGGGACTGGAGAGATGGTTCTGTGACTGAGTTCTTGCTACTCCAGCAGAGGATCTGGGTTTGGTTCTTAGTGCCCATATCAGGTGACTCACAGTTTCCTCTAACACCAGCTCCAGGATATCAGGACATCTGATGCCTTCTTATGGCCTCCAAAGGCATTGTACACACAGAAAAGTGTACACACACACACACACACACACACACAGAGCAGGGGTCAGGGGGTGGTGGTGAATCATGTGGTCTAGAATCCACTTCAGAAGTTAATTTTGTCCAGGTGGAAGTACTCGCCACCAGTTACTCTTGGTGACACCTGTCATTTTCACCTGGCCGGTGGCTGCTGTTTTCTTCTGTATGTTGTATTCTGATCTTCCTCAGAGTCTTTGCACTTTCCTATTCCACTCAGTCACAGTCTTTTGCCATCTCTTCCAAGCATAGGAGCCAAGATGAGCTTGACAGAACATCCCCTCAGAATGCCAATGGTTTCGTACTTGAGTCAAAATCTCTCATACACAAAATGACAGAAGTTCCTGTCCCCCTGTGTGCCACGATGTCTATGATGATATATTAGTTGTGTCTTTTCTGTATTAGTTATCTGCTGTCATGGTAGTCTTACATAACAAATAGGCCTCTAGTGGCATCCAACAATAGGAAAAGGTGCCTGTGTGTCTGGAGTCAGGTGGTACGTGGCTCTGCTGGTACTATCTGGGCTTGCCCAAGTGATCAGATGTACACAGCTATAAAATGGCTGTATTCCATTCTGCAGGAGGATAGCCCAGGTGTGGCTTTTGCACAACTTCAGAAACAAATCACAGCCCAATGTATAAGCCCATTTTAATAAAAAAATGAAATTATAGAGTTTCTCTTAAAATCATTTTGAGATGTTAAATCATAAATAACAGAATGAGAGATCATTATTTTCTCAGGTTCCTCTAGGAGGACAGCTTATAAAACTATGGAAGTTACAACAAAGATATTGGTAGAATTTAGGGATTATATTAGTTACTTCTGTGTTGCTATGGCAAAATACCTGAGGGACACAGCTTAAGAAAAGTTTATTTGGCGCATGGTTTCAGAAGGTTAAAGCTCATCATAGCAGGGAAAGTAATATAGTTTTGGTCATGTTTAGTGGGAACATGGGCCAGAGGATGTTTCCATGGCGGTAGACCAGTAAGCCGAGAATCAAGCAGTTAACTAGGGGCTGGCTATAGCCTTCAAAGGCCTTACCAATTGACTTCTGCCATCATGGTCTAAGTGCATACATGGCCCACAGCCTCTCAAAGCAGCATTGCTATCTTGGGAGTAAGTGTTCTAAACATGAGTCTGTGGGTGGTTGTTCTAGTTTGCTTTCTATTGCTGCTATAAACACCATGACCAAAAGCAACCTGGGGAGGAAAGGACTTTTTTCAACTGAATGTTTATTGTCCATCACCGAGGGAAGCAGAAACTGTGGAGAAGTTCTACTTACTACCTTGTTCACCTGGCTTTCTTAAACACCCCAGAACCACTTTCCCTGCGTAGTACTACCTCCATGGAGCTGGCCCTTCCCACATGACCCATCAAACAAGAAAGTATCCCCCAGACTTGCCTCCAATCCAAGGGAAACAGTTCTTTATTTGATGTGCCCTTTTCTCAGATGACTTGAGCTTGTGTCAGGCTGACAAAAAAAAAAACCTAACCAGCACAGGAACATTTCAGAATTTAACAGTGGTCTAATTCAGACTGTTCCCTTTGACTTGTGTTCATTCTTGTCATGTATTTAGTCTATAATTTTGTCATTCCAGGAATGTTACACAGGGAATCATGCCTCATGTAATCTTCTGGGACTCTCTGGCTGTTCATCCAAATTGCAAATCCCATCACCAGTTTTCTGCTTTTTAAAATTATATTTTCATTTTTACATATACATTTATATCATTACACATAAGTAAAATAAACTACATACATCAGCAAGAACCACAACACAATCAGGAATTACATAAATGTTACATTCATAGTGTTTTGGCTATTTGTATTTGGCAACCTTGAAGAAAACATCTTGGTGAGTCTAAAATTCTGAATGTAAATCAATATCATATCTCTTCGTTATCCACTTAATACATCTATCTAGACCTAAAAACATCTTAACCCCTAAACAACTAAGCTTAATTGTAAAACTAAACCATCTGGTCTTCAACCCCATCAGAGACTTGAGAAAGACTAAAACTTAATTACTGCAGTGAACTGGAAGTGCAGTTAGCAGCTTCCAAAGTGAGAAGATGACAGAGACAGTTTGCTGCCTGAATAGTCACACAAAACTCTCTATAACATTGGAGCATCATCTTCAGCCTTCTGGCCCAGTATATCAGACAGACATATTTGTGAAGCAGGAGCTATTGAGGACTTGCTTACCATGTCTTGGCAGAGTTTGACCATTGGCTCTGCCTGAATCTAAGCTTGCCCATTTTTAAGCAGAATTCTGTCTGTGGCAGAAATGAGGACATTTTGCCCAGTAGTTTGTTTGCTAAATTTGAAGCCATCTCCCTAAGGGGGTTCTTTGATGCTCATCAAATTCTTTGAGGCAGGCTGGGTATTGCCAGGAGTTAACCTATCTTGTTGAAGAATCTTTAAAATAGTAAAAATACCTTTAAATGCCATATTCTGTAGGTCTCTGAGGCCTTTGAAGGCCCTCAGTTTTCTGCTTTTAATTGCTGAATAACACTCCTTGATATCATGTAAAAGTAGCTTTTATTCATCTCTGCTATTGTTGTCTCTCTGTTAATCTAGGCCTAGTTCTAGAAGCTTCTAGCCTCTGTACAATCTAACCTAGGCCTAGGATGTTTTTAGCCTCTGAGACTTACTGCTGAATAAGCTCATCCTTTGTAGCTCTTTCTGAAATCTAGCTAGCTGGTTCAACTTAGTTCTGGCTCAAACTTCTCTCCAAGCTGATTGATTCAAACTGGCTTCTCTCACCTTCTGACTGAATTGCTCTACTTGGCCTCAAACTAACTCTTATCAATCTGTTCTGATCTTCTGGCTCCTCATTCTCTGGCTCATTCTATCTTCACTAGTGTCTAGCTTGATCTCACTTCAACCTGTCTCTGTAAAACTCTCCTGGTAAGCTGCCTCCTCTTTCTACATCCATCTTTTCTGCACTGCTCTCTTAAGTCATTTTCTTTCCTATCCTCTTGTGAGTTGGGCATATCCTATACTGTATCACCACTTTGTCTGCCTCTCATTGGACATCATTTTCAAACATGGGTGCTTTCTTCTACAAACTAACTTTACTTTCATTGTTTGGGAGTAAAGGTGTGTATGAAGGGCGTGTCTACATTCCAGATGGATCATACTGACTTAGGAGGTCTTTGGATGTGATCAGAGCATATTGAACCATATTGCTGGATTCAAATTCCTCTACAGTATGGCTTTTTACAGGTTGTTTAATGTTCTTTGATATAAAAACATATGGATTATTTCCACATTGGGGCTGTTAGAAGTATTAGCTGTTTTTTGTTGTTGTTGCATTCATGATTTTGTGTGAATATAAATGGTCATTTTGCTGGAGAGTATAAATGCTGGTTTGTATGGGTGCTGCTTGAATTCCTAGTTGCAGTTGGTGGATGGTCTAGTTTTAATCTTGCCAGCATTTAGTTGGTACTGTGTTTTATTTTCATAGTTTTCAGTTACATTGTCCTGATATGATATGATAAGATATGGCTGTCTTCTTGCACTAATATAAGGGCTTAGAGTACATTACACAAGTGCTTGTTCACTGAGCTATACTTCCAAGTCTGTGCCTATTTTTTTTCGGGGGGAGGGGGAGAGGGACAGGGTCTCACTATATAGCTTTGGCTGTTCTGGAACTCTATGTAGACTAGGCTCTCCTTGAACTCATCGAGCTCCACCTGCCTCTGCCTCCTGAGTGCTGGGATTAGAGGTGTGTGCCATCATGCCTGGCTCAAGCTCATTTTTTTAATATTTATTTTTATTTTTTATATTTTATTTAATTTTAATTTATATTGGTGTGGGAGTCTCAGATCTTGGAGTCACAGACAGTTGTGAGCTGCCATGTGGGTGCTGGGAATTGAACCCGGGTCCTTTGGAAGAGCAGGCAGTGCTCTTAACCACTGAGCCATCTCTCCAGCTCCTCAAGTTCATTTTTTAATCAAACATTTGCTCTTAGTCTTCTGCTTAGCAGGCTATGTATCTTTTGTCAGCTATATCATCTCCGAGATTGTGGTCTATCTATCTTTCTGTTCTCTTATTCTGTTTTCCAGTTTGTCCTTTTATGGACAGACCATGCTTTTGGTGGCAAATTACAGAGCTCATGGCCTAGCCCTAAATCGTGGAGACTTTCTTCTTTGTATTTTCTGAATGTCCATAGTTATGTTTACTACTTTCATGATTCATTTTTAGCTGACTTTTGAGTAATGTATAAGAGTCAGGTCTATGTTTGTTTTTCTGTGTGAACACCATTTGTTCCAGCACCACTTACTGGAGAGGTCATCTTTTCTCCAGGAGGTGACTTTAAAGCTCTGTAGAAAGTAAACATGACATATTTTCACAATTCCTTCTGGCCTATTTATTCTGTCATGTTGGTCCATGTGTCTCTCTGTTCACGAACACTATATTATTTTGATGACAATACATGTATTGTGCCTTAATTACAAGTAGAGTGGCTCTTGCCACTCCATCCTTTAAAAAATGCTTTTTGAGATTTATTTATTTTTATTTTACATGTATTGGTGTTTTATCTGTATGTCTGTCTGTGTACCACGTGGATTTATTGCCCACAGAGGACAGAAGAGGTTGTCAGATTCCTTGGGACTGAAGTTACAGATGGTTGTGAGATGCCATGTGGGTGCTGGCAATGGAACTCAGGTCCTTTAGAAGAACGGTCAATACTTTTAACTGATGAGCTAGCTCCAGCTCCCTCTTCATCCTTTTTTTTTTTCTTCACCCCTTTTTAAAAGCCATAACTTCATTGTCTATTCTAGTTTGCTTCAATAAGTTTGTCTCATTCTACCAAAAATTACTTACTGGTGTTTTGTTAGAGATGAAATTATAACCAGGAAACTGAGGCGAAGTTACGTCTTTAATAGGTCTGCTAATCAATGAACATAATATAGCTTTCCATGTATGTAGTTCTCTTTTAAAGATTTAGTTTATTTTTAATTATGCAAATATGTGTATATCTGTGTGTGGGCAAGGTGTCCATGAGGCCAGAAGGGGGTACTTAACCCCTTGGAGCTGGATTACAGGCAGTTGTGAGCCATCAGACCCGAGTGCTGGGAAGTGAACTTGAGTCCCCAGGAAGAGCAGGAAGCATCCTCAACCACTCAGCCATCTCTTCAGTCCTTACGCATAGTTCTTTCTTGCTTTCTTTTCTTTAATTAGAAAATTTTAATTTTCTGCATGTATTCTGTTCCCCATACATTTGAGAACTTCATTTTCTTTGGTGTGATTATACATAATATTGTTTTCTTTCTTCTTTTTTGATATTTCTAGGGTGTTTACTTTTCAGAGAAGTATTGCATTGGATTTTTTTTTTTTTCTGAGACAGGGTTTTTTTTTGTAGCCTTGGCTGACCTGGACTCGATTTGTAGACCAGGCTGGCCCCAAACTCAAGCGAAGTGATCCACCAGCCTCCCTGAGTGGGACTAAAGGCATATACACCACCACGCCTGTGGGCATCGGATTGTTTTCAAATCTAATCATCACAGGTTTGTTTGTTTGTTTTTTTTTTTTACATACATACATATATACATTTATTTACCTATTTAATGTGTGGCTAGATGTGTGAGAGTGAGGACATACCACAGCATGCAGGCAGGTGGAGGTCAGAAGACAGCTTGTGGAAGTAGAGTCTCTCTTTCACCAGGTGGGTTCTGGGGACCAAACTCAGGTGAGCGGGCTTGGCAGTAAGTGCCTTTATCTGCTGAGCCATGCCATTGTCCACGTGTTCATTTTCAATATTTGGTCATGTGCTTCATGACTGGTCTTTGGCCAGTGATGGATGGTATAGACAACCTTGCTATATAGTTCATAAGATTATAATGGAATGAAAAAATTCCTAGAACCTAGTATTGTTTTTTTTTTTTTTTTTTAGCTTATCTTTCCTATGTTTAGATATGTTTAAGTAAAAATAAAAATGCTAACCACTGTGAGACAATTACTCAGGGCATTCAGTACAGTAGTAGGCTGTACAGTTTTGTAAAATAGAACATGCCATTTAGGTTAAACCTAAATGTGGAGGAGGCTATACAGTCTGGCTGTGTGTGAGGATATTGTATCCTGACCACACTATGACACAATAGCCTAATGACGCATTTTAAAAACATACAGTCTTTCTAGGTGACACAAGACTACATAAGCGCAGCAAAGCAAAGCTTTGTGCTTTGATCTTGTTACATGACTCCTGTGCTGCTCACTTTATGTTCTGTTAATGACTCTGTAGTTCACTGAAGGACTTTCCTAGATGCCCTGGGTGGCTCTCAGTACATAGCTGCGTCAGAAGCAGTCATTTCTCTTTCATGATGTGTGTGCTTTCCTTCCTCGCTTAAAAGCGGCGGGGGGGGGGGGTGCATGGAGCTGGAGTTTTGTAGATGCTCTTTATTAAGCTGTGGGAAGTTCTGTATTCTTAGTGTGATAAGGATTTTTTTTTTTCATGAATTTGTCTTGGATTTTGTTGGGTGCTTTACTGCATTGTTAGATATGATTCGTCTCCTTTAGTGTGTTGATAAGGTATATGATCTTTGTTTTTTCATGGGTGAGGGTGTCACATAGCAAGAAAGCACATTTGCATGTGAAAGAGGGCAGACTCAGAGGTCCTGATGAGGACAGCATAAATGTACCCATGTGGAAGATGGGTTTTACAGCAAGGCATTTCAGCAACATCGACTGTGTTAACAGCATCCACCCATCTATGAAGAGAATGGCCTCCCCACAGTCAAAGCAGTCTTAAGGTCCCACCTCCCAGTATTGTTACAGGGTCAGTTACATCACAGCATAAGCTTGGGAGGAACCATTAACACCACAACACCCTCCTTACATGGCTCCAGGCTCTGTGTGTTGTCTCTTTTCATGATATTGATGTTTGGTGTCTCTTCTCTGTTTTTCTCAGACTTACTAAAAGTATATCGATTTTTATCACTTTATTTTTCTTTTTCAAAAACACTTATTTTATGTGCATGGGTCTGTGTGATACTACAGATGGAACCCAGGGCCTCGCATATGCGATGTAAGCACTCTAATACCAGGCTGCATCCCCAGACCTTTTTATGTTTATCAACTCACTGAGTGGCCCAGGCTTCGAACTCATTTTTGGCTGCGCAGGTTTGAGCTTGTTATTTTTCTGTTCCAAGTTCTGGAGTGGCTGGCATTGCAGGTCTGTACCACTAGTCCAGGTTTGATTGATATTTTTGCCCCAGGGTCATATCCTGGTCCCATAGTCAAGACTACATCCATCTCAAATGATTTTTGCCAGAGAACTTCTGCTTTATCTGAGGATTTTACCATTGTATCTGATCTCCAACTCAGAGCTGCACATTGACTTCCTCTGAGTGTATTGCTTTTACCTCATCTTGTTGCCTGTAAGTCACCGTCAACCACCTGTCCTGTCATCAGATCTGCTCTCCGTCCTACTGGAGAAGTCAAAGGGACCACGAAGCAACTACCCTGTCACTTCTGGGAAATTAATTGGGAATCAAATATTTGCCTACTTCAGAGTGATTTATCACAATTAAAAGGAGTCGTTATTTGCCCTCCGGGTCAAGTCAGAGATTTCAAGGGGTTGACTGCTGGAATGAGTTAATAAATCAAAGTGGGAAGCGCCTCCTTGACTGGCAGAAGTGTCTACAGGGATGCTCACAGGTGTCCAGAGGAGCAAGTTTAAAGATGGTGGTTAGGGACATTTGAGGGTTCTTTCTCACCTGAGAGAGCCATGCTTACAGACGAAGTTTCCACCATACCCACCTTCTTTTAAGTTATAACTCATTGTGGTTTATTCAGAGAACCAGACGTCACTTGGAATTAGTGACAATGGGAACAGCTGAATTGCGTGTGTCCCCACAAGATGTGTGCGGGTCAGGGTTGGGGAGATGGCTCAGTGGGTAAAGTGCTCACTACACAAACATGAGAACTTGAGGTCAGATCGGTGAGAAAGCCAGCATGACTGTGGATAACTGTAATGCCGGACTGGGAGGGAGGTGGGGAGAGGAGGATCGCAGGGCCGCCAGCCAGCTAGGCTCGATAGCCTATGAGCTGCAGGGTCAGGGAGAGACACTGTCTCAGGGGATAAGGTGGAGAATGACAGAAGAAGGCAGCTGATAATAATATGTGGTCTCTGCACGCACATGCATACATAATACACACTGCACCACATATGTGCATGTGCACACATGTACATGTGGGTGAGCACATGCACATGGTGGGGGAGAGGGAGGGAGGAGGGAGGAGGGGGGAGAGGTATGCTATAGTCATATGCTTACATGCTTGAAGGACAAAAGCTCTTGGCCTTAGTGGGATGATTTCTCTCTGTCTCTGCTTGTCTGTCTCTCTCTGCCTCTGTTAGTGCTGGGGATTGAACCTATGGCCTCATGAACGCTAGGAAAGTTTTCTATCACCCCCCAGCTCCTTCCCTTCCTGTCCCCTCTCTGTACATTTATATTTATTTATTTTTAAATTAAATTTTATTATTATTATTTTTTTTGAGATGCATATAAGTGGCTTTGTAGCAGTCAGGCCCTACTAGGACACAGCCTTCCTCTAGTGAGATGCAAAGAAGTCCTGACTTTTCAAAGTTGGCTGTCACTTCTGGAGAGCTCAGTTCTATAAACTGTGCTGATAGCTGGGATTGATTAGCCTCCACAAAAGATTCAAATCCAGCCAGGGCAGGGGTCCTCTGATGAGCGAACCTACAAGTTAAAATGCAACAATGTTTGGGGCACAGGTGCTTATCTTGGGCAAGCCTATTACAGATCAACTCTTAGAAACGTTAGTTAATTTTTAACATTTATTTATTGTGTATGTGGGTGGTGCTGGGGGCCGGCAGGCGTGCTGCAAAAGACATGTGGAGGTCAGAGGACAGCTTCTGGGGGTTAGTCTTCTCTGTCCACCATGTGTGTTCTGGATATCGATTTAGGTGGTCAGGCTTGGCCACAAGTGCCTAACACTCAGTGAGTCACACTGCAGGAATATTAAGCTTTAAGGGAGGGCAAGTGCTGTGCCCAGCTTTCTCAGCCTGAGGGGCATTTCTGACGCTTGCCTGCGGGGCATAAAGGAGTGCGGTAGAAACAAAGGCCAGCAGCTCAGGATCTGGTGTTTGGAACGTGGGGAACGTTTCTTCAATTCCAAAGAAAGTGGTGTATGCATGTAGCTGCTTGACGACAGCTAGTCTGGGCAGTGACAACCCTCCTAATGAAGTCAGAAGCGGCAGCTGTCACCTGCCTTCAGGGGACCTTGGAGACCCTGTGACCTCTCCCCAGGGAAGAAGAGGAAAACTCTTCCATTTGGTTAACGGGAGAACTCTGTGAGATGGGCCCTCTGTGCCCTCACCCACTCAAGGTCTCTGTTCTGTCCCTTTTCCGCTTCCTTGACTTACTTCCTGCTTTCACAGACGTGAGCACCTTTTGGGCCAACTATTCTCTAAAGGTACCTGGATTTGAGACTTCAATAGTAAAATATACATAACTGGCCATTTTACCAAGTCATCATTTATGAATATAGCTCGATTAATTTGTTTAGTCAGATGTAGAGAGGCAATAAAAAGTGATTGACTAAAAACAATTAAAACAGTAAAAGTAAATTGTTTGTGTCCATTAAAACCTGCTGAGGCCGTCAGTTGAAAATTGTGGGCCTCAATGTGAAAATTAAAACTATTGATTTCCCCCCCTTATGTATGGGAATATCAGGGTTCTAATTTGTTTTGTTTTTACTGGCTGAAAGCCCCTGAGGTCGGGATGAAGGGAGGCCTTCAATAAGCTCTTCTGGTGGAGTTAATAAAGATTTGGAAAGACAAATATGATAAGAAATGGCCTCAGCATTTTAGGGAAGAATTATGTGTCTGATCAGTTCCCAAGTTGTGCCATGGCATGCTAATATTTTGTAATTTATTGCATTTCTGGGGCAAACTGGAAAATCAAATGCAGAATATATGATATTCATAGGGCTGAAGTTTTAGGGCTTTGCCTTAATTTATGTGAGTGGAATAGGTATTTTTTTTTATTATTGTCATTTTATTTTTTTTATGTGCTACACTAAATCTTGTATTCCAGGAACTGTTATTTTTTTAGTGTTTCAATTAAAATACCAACATAAAAGGAATTTTTATATGGACACATCTTGACTCGTAATAAGAATACTTGGGAGAAAGCACTGTGTGTTGGGTGAGGAACTTTCCAATCGAGAGACTCTTGAAGGCTGTAGAAACGGTATAAAATGTTTAGAGATCCAGCTCTGGGACAGTCTAGTATCAAAGTCAGATTGGACATTTGTCATATTAGCTTTTTGCCACCGATCAATCAGATTTTGAGGATGTCGACTGTTGTATTTCGCAATTAGCTGAATGGCCGATAAACAAAACTGACTTTTCTTTGAATTCTTAACTACAAGTGAGGCACAGGATTTTGAAGAAAGGTTACAAAGCTGTAGGATCTGCTCTTTGCATATAGCATTTAAAATGTAGAAGGGTGCTGTATAAAACACCACAGCCGAGGCAGCTCATAGAAGGAAGAGGGTAAGAGTCCATACTTGGCAGCAAGTGGCAGGCGTGGTGTCTGGAGCAGCAAGCTGCGAGCTCGGTGTCTTCAGCTGCAAGTATGAAGCAGACTGGGCAGGGGGAAGCGGCTCTAGTCTTTGAATTGAGTACCAAGTGTTCGTACAGGAGCCACTGGGGGAACATTGCTGTTGAGACCACTACCGGTGGGAAGAGGAAGGGGCCAGCAGGAATGGGAGGCAGACAAGAGAGGGTGATGGGGGTGAAGGTCATGAAAATAAATGACATGTGCGTGTGAAAATGTCATAATGAAACCCACCTTTGTGTATATTTAATATACGTTAATAAAAAACTAAAAAGCAAAAAGGAACTCAGGTAAAGAAAGAAAGCAATTGAAGGGCTGGGGGCCGAGCTCTGGGGCAGAGCTTTGCTAGTGTATTCTGGGTTCCATCCCAGGCCCAAACCAATAGCCCAAAGCACACACAAGATCCCAAATGCAGCCCCGAGTGTTACCCACACATAATTTCTTAACTAATAGTGGATCTTGTTTTGAAAATCTCCTTCATGAGCACTATGGCTGTATCATTTCTGTCCCTTTGTTGTCCCCTCCAACTCCTGTAAGGTCTTCCTGAAAATTCACGATCTCTTCTCTATCATTATATGTATAAAACATGCATATGTATATATACATATATATTCATATACATTGCACACATTTATACTGACCTACTGACTACGCTTAACTTCGTTCATTTGTATATGTGCCCCGGGCTGACCGCTTGGGATTGGAGCCCTATGTGGAAGTTTGTCACTGGAGGCAACTGATTCTCTCTGGGTTCCACACTGATTTTCAAGGGAAGCTCAAGTGTCTATCGCCTTCTTCCTCTTGCAGAATCTGTGTGTTAGTGTCCTCCCTTCTGTCTTGCCTCAGAGACTGTCTACTGTTGCCTTCACAGACTGTGGCTGTGACTCTCAGGGACAATGTGTGGGACATTTGGTTCTAAGGCCCTGCATGCAGGTATTCTGTTGTGAGAATGGCTGGCTGAGGCCGGAGCATGCCTTTCATGAAGGAGCTCCAGGAGCTTCTGCTGGGCACGCAGCACCATGCGAGGAGAGTTGGCATCTGACACCTGTAAGCCAGAAAAACCTGATGAGAGTCTGCTCAGATTCTCATTCTCAAAACGTCATTGCGTGCGCATACATTTGTGTTGCATGTGTTTGTATGGGCATGCGTGTGTGCATGACGGAATCTCAAAGAAGTTGGCTCTAGTACCAGTGACAGAATCGATTTGTAGGCAACAAGCAAGTACTTCCTTCTTCCTTGTCCCTTATGTAGGCTGCCACCAGAAGGTGTGGCCCAGATTTAAGGTGGGTCTCCCCACCTCAAAAAATTTGGATTTAGGGTGAGTCTTCCCACTTCAAATGATTTAATCAAGGAAAACCCCCTCACAGTTGTACTCACCCACTTGGACTTTAGCTAATCCCAGTTGTAGTCAAGTTGACAGAACAGCCATCACTTCTGGGCAAACTTATGATGCTTGTGGGTGAGTAGAGGTCAGGGTGCAGTTGGGATGGAGAGAGCAGTTTTATCCATGGAGGACCAAGTCCTTCGAATCCTGCTCATTAGTCACCAGAGGAAAAGAGTAAGAATACTGGCCAGCTGACAGTCACAGGGCAGCTGGGACAGAGAACAGTTCCTACTGCCCTTCACCTTCAGCAATTTTTCATGTATTCCTTTCTCAAACAAAATGCTGAACTCAGTGACTTAGGCTGTAGCATCCCAGGCTGCACAACTGATCTTTCCTTCATTTTCCTCTCTCCCCTCTTCTTCTCATCCTTTTCTTCCCTTCCCTTCCCACCTCTTCCTCCTTTCCCTCCCTCACCCATCTTCTCCCTTCCCTTCCCTCCCTCCTTCCCTCATTTCCTCCCTCTCTCCCTTCCTTCCTCCTTTCTTTCCTCTCTCATCTCCTTTCCCTAACCCTAGCTCCACATTCCCCTCTTTACATTTTGAAATTATGCTTTGTACATTAAAAAGCCCTCTGTCAGGGCTGGCAAGGTGGCTTAGTAGGGAAAGGTGCTTGCCACGCAAAATTGAAGATTGGAGTTTGGCCCTTAGCACTCACATAAAGGGGAGAGCCAACTCCATAAAGTTTTCCCTGGCTTCCACACATGTGCCATGGCATGCAGCCAGTGGGTCTTTATGAGTTCCAGGCTCACCAGGTCTCTACATAGTGAATACATAGGCCAGTCAGAACCATATAGCGAGACCCTGTCTCAGAGAACAAAACAACAACAACAACAACAACAACAACAACAACAACAACAACAACAAAACCCCCTCTTTTCTTCAAGGCTTCTGGTTTGTTGTGTGAGTTAAGAGAAATTTTCTGCAAGTTAAGCATGCATTTTTGTATTTCTGTAAGACACATATGTATGTATAAATGTGTATCTATCTGTATAAAGCATGTGAGTTTATCCACATAGGTCTGTATTTGTTTTCCCCTTTTTAAGTTAACACAAGTGGTCACATGCTAAATACACCAGTTTTGCAAGCTTTAAGGAGAAGCAGGTATTCCTTTCCAGAGTGAGCTTGGGGAGGCATGTTCAAGGTTAGCTAACTTGCAGTGAGGACCAGCATTTGTAAGAACCTGTCTCCTGGACCATGTAGAGTTAATGTAGTTTGAGGACTCACCTTGAGGCTGAATCCACAACAGAGAAGGTATTGATATTTGTCTCAGACTAAACAAAGACCAGACCCCGCCCGTGACCAAGGACCCCAATGCTCCCTCTAGTTTTCAACCAATTAACTGCACCAGCTGTATGTCAGAGACTTTACTTTTCATTAGGAGTGGATCTTCTCCTGAGGAGCCTTCTATAAACACCCCAAACAGGGTTCCATCCTCCCCATGCCCACTGTGTAGCCCCAAGGTACAAACCTGCCTGTGATAAATTTAGGTACAGACATGTTTTCCTTTTGTCTCAACATCATCCAAAGGTCCCGGTGACTCCCCCTCTCCCCCACCATGTATTGGGACCAGAATTGTAAATAAACATAGTTTCTTTTGATTTCTGGTTTAATCATTACCCTTATGGGTGTTTGGTACGGCCTGTGTCAGAACTACCCGGGGAGGGAGCCAGACTCACGGCGTGAGCTGTGTGGGTCTTGCGGCTGGAGCGATGGGCAGCAGGGTCACAGCCTGTGGGGGTGAGTGGAATGACCTGCATGGTGTTGATCACAGTTCTCAGTCCAGCTGGACTCTGGCTGCCTGTGCACCTGTAAGCTCTGGCTTTACTCTATGAAGGCTAGAGGAGGCTGCGGACTGTTTTGGGATGGCTTTAAGCAAAGGGCTCCTTTCAAGCTATGCCATAGCCAGCTGCTGCTAGCTATGAAAAGTTGTTCTTCATGCCTTTGCTATTTGGTTGATTTTCTAGCATTAAAAACCCTCCGGGAAGCTTTGTGAAGGTGTACCATCTTATTCACCATGTGCTACTCCTCAAAAGTTCATATGCCCCAGTTCTCTTGTTCGTATTTGGGCATGGGGGTGTCTTTGAGTGGTAATTCAGATCAGAGGAGGTCATCACGGTAGAGCTCCCATCATGACATTAGTGGCTTTATAAGAAGAGGAAGAGACACATATGACTGTGTGCTTGCTCTGTCTCCTGTGTGATGCTCTTTGCCACAGGATGTCGAGGCTCTCAGGAGATCCCAGGCAGGTGTAGCATGCTCTTGGACTTCCATCTTCTAGAGATTAAGCCAAGCAAGCCTCTAATCTTTACAAGCTATCTGGCCTGAGCAACGTTGTCAGAGCTACAGAAGACAGATAAATGATGGGAGGCCTGGAGTAGGCCCGGTTGCCCCGCAGGCTTCCGCTGGACCACTCCTCTTCCATTTGGGCTGCATTTACAATCTGCAGGCCACATTTTAAGTACCTTCTGGGTACCTTCCTAGGGCAGTGGCAGCTGCCAGCCCTGTTGGAGTTCCTCACACTGACTGAGTGCTTCTGACTAATTCTTGCAGTACATGAAGGAGGCGGGAGGGAGACCTTTTCCTGTCTCTACTCCCCACCCATCCTGCTCAGCCAATGACAGCAGGATCCAAAAGGTCTATTTTCCTTGCAGGGGGCCAGTGATGAACCCCTGAGAGTCTCATTTAGCTTTAATTTACTGAGTACCAGGACAAGGCCAAGCCGAAACGACGCTTGCCCGCCTGGAATTTTAAGTTTATGTCACTGTGCAAGGCAACTGCAACCCACTTATGTGAGGCTGTGGGTTCTCACACAGATCTTTGGTCTTGACAGTTTTATGCAAATGTTTCCAGTGAGTTTGATGAGGACGGGCCCTCGTCTCACCCCTTTGTGCATTGTTGGCTACACACAAGCATTCTGTTGGGCAGCCCCGGGTCCTTGGCCTGCACAGTGGAGGTGGCACACATTTCCTTGTATCTGACCTAGCACTTGGAGTTACAGATGCTTGTGAACTGTTCCACATGGGTGCCGGGAACCGAACTCAGGTCCTCTGGAAGAGGATGCAATATTGACTGCTGAGCCGTCTCCTCGGCCCTTCTTTTTAGAAACCAAAATGTTAATAAGGCCTAAGAATATACATACCTATATATACATATACGTATTTGTATATATCGTTTGTTCTTTTCTGAATGTTACAGTTAATTTATTCTTTGACAATTCTATCTATCTATCTATCTATCTATCTATCTATCTATCTATCTATCTTTTATTTTGGTTTTTTGAGACAAGGTTGTTCTGTGTAGCTTTGGCTGTCCTGGACTCACTTTGTAGACTAGGCTGGCCTCGAACTCACAGCAGTCTGTCTGCCTCTGCCTCCCAAGTGCTGGGATTAAAGACGTGCGCCACCACACCTGGCTCTATCTATCTATCTAAAATCCATTCTAGTCATAGTCATCTCTCTATCTCCATTCACCTTCATGATGCCTTTCCGTTTCCACGCCATTTTCATGACTTTTTGTTTTTTGTGTTTTGTGACCCAGTGGGTGTGACCAGGACCACTGAGTGTGGCATTATCAGCTAGAACATGAGTGAGTCTCTTACAAGTGGCTGCATCACTGAAGAGAGTGACTGATTTCTCTTCTAGCAGCCCTCGGATGCCATTAGCTCTCCTGGGTAGGGCGGGGCCCCACGGGCCACTCCCCAGAAAGAGCTGAATATTTAGGGGCCCAGTCTTCTGCAGATGTGAAGCAGGCAATCCCAGCTGCTGAGCCCATGGGTGCTATGGCCACGTCATACCCAGAAGACAGCTCTTCACAGCCTTCCTCTCCATCCTCTGCCTTTTATATTTATTCACTCTGCCTCCTCTTTCAGGATGTTGCCTGAGCAATGGAGAGGGTGATATGGGTGTCATATTTAAGAATGAGTGCTCAGCATCTCTTGCTCTCAGCACCTTGGCCAGCCATGAGATTGCATCAGTTACTCCTCGTGACAGACAGAAGGTTCCTTGGTCACGGCTGAAGATAGCACTGGACTGTAGGTATAAACATAAATATTAGAAAGCAGCCTGACAACATGTCCATTTAGCAAAACGGTAGGGGGCTCCTGGTGTCTATGACCTCCCCAACTACAAGCCTTTCACCAGAACCATAGGATGGGCAATAGCCCATCCTGATTTTTTTTCCAAGACAGGATTTCTCTGTGTAGTCTTGGCTGTCCTGGATTCATTTTGTAGACCAGGTTGATCTCGAACTCACAGCGATCCCACTGCCTCTGCATCCCGAGTGCTGGGACTAAAGGGATGCCTGGAACTTGCTATATGGACCAGGCTGGCCTCAAACTAGCAGTGATCTACCTGCCTCAGCCTCCAGGGTGCTGCGAATACAGACTAATGCTATCACACCTGGCTCCTTTCGCCATGCTCATGGCAATTTATTTGATCTTAATTTGGCATCTCCTAGGTACCAAGGATCTTACCGAGATCTGGAAGCAATAGCCCGAAATGATAATGAACCACATCCCTCTAGAGTTCTCCGGGGCTGCACACAGGCGTGCTGTCTACTGTAGCTGCGTGATGAGCTCCTTAATCGTTCTGTGTTCACAGAAGTCTGGAGATGCAGAGGTGGCTCCACAACCGCTCAGAGCTAGTTTCGTTAATGCAGACAAGCTGAGTCTAGTGCGTTGTGGCCTAAGAAGCATGGTCTAGTTGTGAACTACCCGCTTTATGGGGACTTGATGAAGCTTGGCCTCGATCTGTAATTTCTTAGTCTTGAAGAGTACAGAGGTTTACTTTAGGAATTTCTTTCCGCACTGCTCCTCACTGGCCTGGACTCCTGTCTTCCAAGTGCCTCTGTGGTTTTGAGAGGTTCCGTGATCTCTGCAGCTGGATGGGAAGACCTGGGGGGTGACAGGGGGCAGGGGAGGGGTGGTGGGGGAACAGCATGGGGGACGGGAGTTGGGGCGGGGAGAGGCAGCTGGGGACGATTGAGGCCTCTGCTAAGATTTGGCATGGTTCTCAGGATTATGGTGGTTTGAAAAAATGTGGTTTATTTTTGACATAGGCATATTTATGGGGGTATAAGACTAATTTATTTACACAATGTGAAATGATGAAATCACAGTAATTAGCATAACCATCACCTTGGCCTTTGATTATCTCTCTGTGATGAGGATGCTCACAGTCCTCTGACCTTTTTTTTTTTTTTTTTTAATATTCATGTCGTTACGGTATCCAGTTCCCCTACAATACAGCCAGGACATGGACCTCTAATCTAACCGCGCCCCCACAATTCGTCCAAAGCTTTCTCTACTTCCCCAGCTTTCACTATCCTCTGGTAACTTACATTCTGCTTTCATTTCATCAGATGAAACTTTAACTTCATTAGATTCTACAAGTGATTTATGGAAGCCAATTCTCTGAGACTGGAGTGCCCACTTTTCTGTGCCTGTGCCTATCTCAGTTCGTCCCTACTGTGACAGTGAGAGGATCTCGGCCTTCCTAATGGCTGAAGAGCATTTCTTTGTGTATAGAAACCATAGTTTCTTTATCCACCTTCCAGAAATAGGTATCTGTAGCGGGTACTACAGAGAAGGTGGCTGTGTAGATGGCTTTGATTCTTGACACTTTATCCTAACTGCAGCACTGTGATAGAATTTCCAGATCATATAGTACTAATTTAAATAAGAATTCTATTAGGGGATAGTAATTATACAAGATATTGGCCTATTTTAATTTTTTTTTGAGGAATTCCCCTGCTGTTTTCTGTAGCGGTGTTATCATTTTCTATTCTCAGCAGCAGGTGTGGCAGCCCTCCACCCTCTGAATTCCCCACGAGAAGCTATTTTTGTAGTAGCTGTCCTAATTGTGGATGTGAATTCTTCTCATTGTTTACCGTCATACGGGTTTTAGGAATTGAACTTGGATCTTCAGGCTTGCATGAGCAGGGGCCTTTACTCACTGAACTGTCTCCACTGGCTTGGAATGCCTTTTTTGTTGAACTCCCGTCCCACCCAATCCTTCCTTCCTTCCTTTTTGTTTTTGAGATGAAGTCTAATTAAGTAGCCCTGGCTGGCCTGGGACTCACAGCGCCTGCATATTTTTGTTTGTTTGTTTTGTTTTAAATACATACCTATTCAGGTCTTTAGAAAATTACAAATGGGGTTACATTTGTATGTGTGTGTGTGTGTGTGTGTGCGTGTGTGTTATGTGTATGGCGTGTGTGTCTGTGTGTGATATGTGTATGGCATGTGTGTGTGTGGGTATGTGTATGTATGGTGCATGTGTTATGTGTATGGTGTGTGTGTGTGTGTGTGTGCACTTGCTGGGGTGTGTACACTTGCCATAGGTTGATGTCTAGTGTCTTCTTCAGTGGCTTCCCAGCCTTGTGGTTTTGAGGTGGTCTTTTGCTGAGTCTGGGCCTTGGTCATTTAGCTACACGGCATGAACACTATCTTCCTGTCTACACTCCTCTAGCACTGGGCTTCTGGGTGTGTGTACCTCACCTGGCTTTTTTTATATGGGTTCTGAATACCTGAACTAAGGCTCTTGCATTTGCATGGCAGGCTCTTTACCTGCTGAGCCATCTTCACAGCCCCAGAGTTTAAAACACTTTCCCCTTTACTCTTGGCCTCTGACTTGTTGGAGTTCCTTAAGAATTATAGACATTTGGTTGGATAAATGGTTTGCAAACAATTTCTCCCATTCTGTTCCACTCAGGATTTTGTGGAAAATCCTCTCCACAGCTGGAATGATTGAAGGCAGACAGCTCCTTTCCCACTCTCCCTCTGTAAACGTGGGGAGCTTGAACTGGGCTATGCTAAAGCCAGTAAGCCATGTGGAGGCCACCCCCAGCTCCATCAGAGAGCCAGGCAGGCAGAGGCACTCTGGTAGCGTGCTTGCCCTTTCTTCTAAGGTCACCTCTGTCTGCTTCCGCTTCCTCTGCCTATTCTGTTTTATAGTGCCCAATAAAAATGAGTGGTTATTTTATTATTTAATAAATTCTAAGATCAAAGGAAGCTCACTAGTCTTTTCTACTCCTATTAATTAGTCTTTTCTTTCCCAAATTAGTTTTCTGGTGATGTTCTTAAGAGATAAAGGTAATGCCATTTCTTTCTCCCCAATTGGTCTTAGCTTTTTGATTCAGTCTCAAATTTCAAATAGAAAAGACTGATATAGAGGTCAGAGCAGATATGTGTTAAAAAGGCACCTGAAGGCTGGAGAGGTGGCTCGGTGGCTAAGAGTGTGCTCTGCTCTCCCAGAGGATCTGAGTTTGGATCATGTTTGGTGGCTCACACCTGTCTATAATTCCAGTTCCAGCATACCGTACTCTCTCTTCTAGCCGCCACAACCGTGTGTACACATGTGGCATATAGCCAGCCACACATACACTAAATGAAAAAGATACGTAAGTTGCTTTTTCTCTCCTTTATTCTTATGTCAATCAAGCATGCAATCTAGGCACTTAAAAATCAGGCTGGCCTGGCACCTGTAACCCCAGTACACCGGAAGTTGACAGGGGAGGGTCTCAAGTTCCAGGCTTGTTTGGTTCCTGTCTCGGAAAGCCAAAATGAACTAAATAAAATAAAAAGAATGCCTTCTTGCTTTTCAGTGTGTCACCTATAGTTTGTAGCAGGGGTGAACTAGGTAATTAATATATTTCTAAAGATTTGTTTGTTTGTGTCTCTGTGTGTGTGTCCAGGTAATTTTATGTGTCTGTGTAGCCATGGAAGCCAGAAGAGGGCGCCATATCCCTTATGGAGTTATAGGCGGTTGTGAGCCGGCTGATGTGGGTGCTGGGATTTGAACTCCGTTCTCTGGAAGAGCAGCCAGCACTCTTAATCACGTAGACAATTTTCCAGCTCCATGAGTCAGTCTTAAAATTTGGGACTTCAGCTGTCTCTGTGATCAGGTTGTCACCTGCTCCCGTGGAGCAGAATTTGTTCTGAGCCTTACCCAAGTATCCACTCCTGAATTCTAACCAAGCAGCCGCAGTTCCCCATCGGCCTGATCTGTGTGATGGCACCACCAGCATAGTAGGTAACTAATATGACATTCCTCTGTACCATCCTGGCCACAGTCATTGAGGCAGTGGCCCATAGGGTAGAGGAGTGAGGGGTGGGGAGAGGGAGATGGAGGGGATAGAAACTGCTTTGCTCTGCTCTCTCACAGAAAGGGCTCCTGGAAGTCCTGTCTGCTGCAGGGCCTCTGAGGCTCTTTAATCTACAGGGTCCCCTGCCACGAGAAGTGAAGGGCTTAAGGTGGCTTTGGAGGTGATGTAATAAATCTCTCAGGTCAGGGTGGAGAAGGGACAGAGTTCATATGTGAATGTCTTCTTGGGCTGTTTGGTGATGGGTGTTTCTGTAGTTAAAATAGCCCTGGAAGAGAATGTTCAGGGTTATCAACATACAAATGTTTGCAGGAAAACAGCAGCAGACCCCCATCTCAGGGACTTGAAAGGATGCTTAGCTGCTGTTATTTTCCCAGAAGCTGCAGGCACCGAGCCAGCTGGGGCTGAGCCTCCCCCCTGAAGACACCAAACCCTTTTGGAAAACATGGCAACAAATATGTCCAGATTCCAATTCTCTCTTTGATTTGTCTCCTTCTCACTACATCTTTGAGGCGAGACAAACACGCCGGTGTTTGGCTGATTTGGTGGAATGCTGCTGCTCTGCTCTCTCTAGTGGTGGAGGCTGGACCATTGTGCTTAACTAATTAGTCCCTTTGAAGTCCCGAGCCCCTCCCATTGACTGTCTCACATTAAGTGGGTGGTCTCCTGGCTGCACAAGCTTTCTCTATTTTTATCACTGAAAAGAAGGGGTGTGTGCTCTGCATATGGGAAATTTACTTAGGTGGAAAGCATACTTATGTCCACAAGTTCCTTTGAAGTGTATTTTAAAAATTAGATGGTTTGGTGGATCAATAACAGTATAAGTTAGCCAAATATTAACTGTGGAGTCTGTATAGTAGGCATATATAGGTGTTCACTGTGACATTCAACTTTCATCCATGTATAGAATTATTTATAAATAGTGTGGAGAGGGGCATCCTGCTGGACTCTCACTTAAATGAAACCCAGGCCCAAGGAATACTCAAAATTCTTGATCTACAAAGTCTTGACTTACCTGCTAACTCAGAAGGTGTTACTGACCTGAAAACCATGGGAAATTAAGAACACAACAACAGGAAAATAGGGGCTGGAGAGCTGGCTCAGTCACCAAAGACATGGCCACACAAGCACAAAGATCGCAGTTTGGGTCCACTGTGCCCAGGAAAAAATCTGGGTATGGCAGCAAGCGCTTGTAATCCCAGAACTGGAGATAGAGACAAGTGGATCCCCAGGGCACGTGCCTAGCCAGGCTCGCCAAAGGCGTGAGCTCCAGGTTGCCCAAGAGACTCTGACTCAAAAAGGAGACTGACTGAAGAAGACACCCAACAGCGGTGACAAACATTTATATGCAGGTCACACATGCACACATGCACACACACAAACATGTATGTGAGAATATACACACAAGCGTAAATCTGAGAAATTCTCACTTACCTTATTCTCACGTAATCCTCCTGGAGAGATGGCTCAGAGGTTAGGAGCGCTTGCTGCTTTTGCAGGGCCTATATCAGGTGGCTCACAACCACCTGTAACTACAGCTCCAGGAGCTCCAATGTCCAATTCTGGATTCCAGGGACACTTGCATTCATGCACCTACAGACACATAGGCATACACACACACACACACACACACACACACACACACACACGCACGCACGCACACACACACACACACACACAGAGGAATAAAAGAACCTTAAAACCACACATTTGTTTTGCTTTTCAAGGCACATATTTAGAAGTTAACTAAATACAATAAATGTCAGTTGCCTTTTTGTTAACCTATCCAGTGAATCCCCTCTCAACCTCTTTCTTCTCACCATAACCCTTTTCCTCATTGGAAGCACCTGCTGCAGGCTTGATTGTGTGTGACTCTGCATGGCCCATGTCTTTCAGGAGCCCAGGAAGGGCTAGTGTTCACGATTTGCTCTGATCACATAGGGTAGAGTTCTATGGCATTACTCATGAGTCTACCACCCATTTTCTGCGGGAGGCTCAATAGTAATCAAGTTGTATGAATATACTGTAATTGGTGTAACCAGTTTTTAAAATTAATTCATTTATATTACATCTCAGTTGTTATCCCATCCCTGTATCCTCCCATTCCCCCTCCCTCCTACTTTTCCCCTCCCCACCTCCCCTGTGACTGTGACTGAGGGGGACCTCCTCCCCCTGTATATGCTCATAGGGTATCAAGTCTCTTTTTGGCAGCCTGCTATCCTTCCTCTGCGTACCACTGGGCCTCCCCATCAAGGGGACGTGGTCTAATATGGGGCCCCAGAGTTCGTGCGAAAGTTTGTCCCCACTCTCCACTCAGTGGAGGAGAATGTGCTGTCCATTGATTGATCTGGGTAGGGGTTTGATGTTTACTGCACCTATTGTCCTTGCTTGGTGGTGTAGCCAGTTTTTGATTGACAGATGTAGCGACCTCCCAGGGAAACCATGACAAAATGTCAAGGACCAAGAGGGTGAAACAATAGATGTAGTTTTTCACAGTCTGGAGATGGGAACTCCAAGGGGAAAAGGGTCAGTCTCTAAAGAGGGCTTTCCTATTGGCTTGCAGAGACACCAAGCTACATCCTCATGTGACCTTTGTGTCCAATGATTCTTCTTTGTCCTTCGAGAATGTTCATCTCCGTAATTAAGGCTCCATGCATCATCACTATGTCATTAAAAATGACCAGAAAAGCTTCACACATAGATTTTAAAATATTACTCAAGGGCCAGCTTGTTGCCAATCCTGAGTTCAGTCCCCTGATATTACATGGTAGAAAGAGAGAACTGACACCTTCACGTTGTCCTCTGATTTACACACATGCCGTCGCACATGTCTGACCCTCTGCCAACAAAATAAATGTAGTCCAATTTAGAAAGATGGCTTGAGTTGGCACCCTATGTCTTTCACATCCTATGTCTATATGGGGAAGATGAAAGTAAATTAGTGAATTATATGGTAGTAATAACAGAAGAGGTAGAAAGAATGTGGCTTAAATTAATTGCCTCTGGGAGTGAAAGAGATGTGGCACATAAGCATTATTTGTATTGTGTGTCCTGCTGTGTTGGGATTTTAAAAAAAAGTTGTATGTCTAAATCATTTTTATAAAATTAAAATATTTAAGAATGGATTTTTAAAGCAGGGTTTGGGGTCACAGGCTTTTAATCCCAGCACTTGGGAAGAAGAGGCAGGCAGATCTCTGAAAGTTCAAGGCCAGCTTGGGCTACATAGTGATTATACCCTGTCAACAAAAACACAAATACCCCCTCAGACAAGACAAAAGAATGGACTTTTACTAAAAAACAAAAGAGTGACAGTGTAAGTTAAAGCAACAAGTTCAGTCAATAATAAAATGCTTAATTCATAAGGTGTGCTTTGTTGAGCATGTAGCTCACGGCAGAGAACTACCAGACTACCAGAGTAAAGTCTCTAGGTTCAACCCCTAGTGCCATATGCAGAATGTTTTTTCTTCCCAACACTGGGCTTTCTATATTTCCACCTTAACTGTAGGGCCCAAGTGATGGGTTATCTCTGCCAACAAAAAAGCCAATCAAACACCAAGAGCATACAGGAGTGCTGTGGGCTCCTTTAACATAAGGTCTGCTACAGGGACAGAGAGTTCCATGTCCAGCTGGTTCATTTCTGTAGCTGCTAAACAGAGATGGGCTACCTGAAAGAAGTGGCATCTACTTGTGTTCATAGCAAACTTCAAGAGGTGTACTATTCACCAGACTCCCCCATTTTAATAGTGACACATGGAAAAACCCCAGTCTTCTATCTGCCTTTTGGCCAAGTGCTTTCATTGAAGACACAAGGAATAGGACCGCTGGGTTTGACCATGTGTTAACACATAGCACAAATGTGGGGCATGTGAAGAAAAGTCATGGAAGCCTTTGTTGGCTGCATGGTCTTCTGCCATGGAGTGGCCAAGGGAGATTTGAAGGGACCCAGGTGGCATCTTTTCTCAGTGATCTACGTGGACTCCTGTGACTTTAAATTCATGGCATACTTGTTTATCAGGCAAATGGTTTAACAGAAGATGGGTTTGAGTGCTGATGGGTTAAGGCACCATCCCAGGGTCACCTGAGTGTCTGCACAGATGTCTGTAGCTGAGTCGATCAAGGCAGTGACCACGCGGAGGAAAAGTGCAGGACTTGTAAAGAAATCTGCTTCCCATTTGGAGTTTTTGATTTACCTGTTACACTGACTAGGGAGACTTCCAACTCCTTTAAGCCTTGTGTTGCCTCCTGCCCAAGGAGAACTTGCTGAGGGTCCCTGGGAGGCTCAAGAGAGAGGTTTCTAGGCATCTGGGGGATGGATGGTGGATGAATATTTAAGTAAGGAGAGCTGTTCTCCTCCTGGCTACATATTATCTGAAGATCTTTGTAGAAAACCTGCCCGGGGCTATTAAAATGGAAGGTTTTTGAGGTGGCAGGCATCTAGAAGAAATAGGATTTAAAGAAAACAAGAACAAGCAGAGCTAACCCATCCTTACCTCCCACCCCTTCCACTCCTACCCCCCTTCCCTTCTGGTATCAGTTACCTTTCTTGTTGCGGTAAGAAAATAACTGACCACAGAAACTTAAGGAAGGACGGGTTGATTTTGGCACTTTTTTGGGGGGGGGTGTTGAAGCAGGAGCTCATGTAGCCCAGGCTAGCCTCAAATGCACTGTGTAGCTGCGGGCTATCTTGAACTTCTGAATTTTCACCTTTTACATCCTGAATCCTGGGGTTACAGGTGTGTGCCTCCACTCCTTGTTTTGCATGGCTCTGGGAATGGAACCCAGGGCTTCATGTATGCTCAGTGCACACTCTACCAGTTGGGCCACACGCTTAGCTTACATTGTGGCTAGGGAAGGCATGATGGTAGGGGTATGAGGCATCTGGTCACTCTGTGTCCATAGTAAAGAAGCAAAGAGAGCTGAATGCTGACACTCAGCTCATTTTCTCTGTTCGGTTCTGTTAGGGTTCGGGTGAGCTACTGAAGAAAGACCCCCCCAAGGCAGTATGCAAAAACAAAGAGTGTTTTTAGTCTAGCATGCTAGGGCTGCCTCTCTCCTCTGGAGGGCAACCCCAAACTGAGCACGCAGGCTCAATTTATAGACAGTTGGAGGGAATCTGTGATGACAGAATTGAGTCAGAGTGTACGAGGGGATTCAGGACTGGCTGTTTGTTTGGTTATTGGGGGCTTTTGAGTCACTGAAGTTTTGGCTCTTACTCAGGAGCTGTCCATAGCTTGTGGTTTTTCCAGGAATTGTTAGAAACTTGGCCTAGTTAGGCAGAGTGAAAACCTGAAGTCTGTCATGGAGTTGGTCTAGTCAAGCAACTGGGGTCTTTGGAGGTTTGGGGTCCCTGAGGTTGGGTCCCTTCAGTTCTGTCTGGAAGGCAGCCTAGCCTTCAAGGTGAGTTTTCCCACTTCCATTAAGCCTCTGTGGAAATGTGCTCAGGGACATGCCAAGAGGTGTGTCTCCTAGGTAATTCCAAATGCAGCCGAATTGACAACCACGATTGGCCATCATATCCTCCAAAGCTGGTCTTAGGTGGTTCTAAGAGCCAGGCTGAGAACTAGTGAATAAATGACAAACCAGGTGGATAAGTTGGGAAATACAGTCAGATTCAGAAGTTGTCCGATTTGGTAAGTTGTGCTGGAAGACATGAGTCAGGTACCGACCCAGGTGCTGTCCTACTTTTTAGAAAACAAAAGTGGATTTAAGTTACCTGTAATCTCTTATTTCACTCACTTGAGTCTTTCTTGAAATGAGAGAAAAAAATGTATTTTTGGCTGGCATGTATTCATTGCATAGCATGTAGTTATGGTCAAGGGTATTTCCACACATATGTACAATGTGGGTTTTTTTTTTGTTTGTTTGTTTTTTGAGACAGGGTTTCTCTGTGTAGCCTTGACTATCCTGGACTCAGTTTGTAGACCAGGCTGGCCTCGAACTCACAGCGATCTGCTTGCTTCTGCCTCTCTAGTGCTGGGATTAAAGGCATGCGCCACCATGCTGGGCTGTGCAATGTGTTTTGACCACATTCTTCTCCAGTATCCCCCATTTTCCTTCCCCCTCATTTTATTATTTCCTTTTGTGCTCTAGACAGTCTTGCTTCCACCTTCATGTCACACACAAATATGTGATTTTGTGTGTCCATATAAAATGCTGGTCCTGGGCTGGAGAGATGGCTCTGTGGTGAAGAGCACTTGCTACTCTTGCAGAGGACCTGGATATGTGCTTCCTGAAGGGACAACTAGGTCCACACCCCCTTCAGTTTGTTAGGAACTGCCTTAGGTCTTTTTACTATTTTCCTTCAATAAGTCCAAGATTTCCCCCTTTGCAATTAACCTTTATTTCAAACTTCATCACTAGTTTCTTTAGCTCATTTGTGTTCCACCAAATGAATTATGCATAACCAGTACCAGATTTGTGTGTGAGTGTGTATGTGTGTGTGAGTCTGTACATGTGTGTGTGTGTGCACGTGTGCCGAAGGAGCTTAAAATAGTATGGAGCCAGCTCTCACCAACCTTGTAAATGAGAGCACAAAAATTGTCATAGGAAATGGAGTGTAATTTAAAATTTCACCCTTTCCACAGGTTGACAAAAATCATCTTTCCCTTATCATTAGGGGCTTCTTTTCCCTTCCTCGGAACTTGAAGTGACATTTGGGATTCTGCCGTCATCACCTGTTACTGGGGAGACGGTTGTTTTCTTCTTCCACGGTTTTTGGACAAGGCCTTGACTGGTCTTTGTCAGGTTGGGCTGTCAGCCTTAAGCTGGCTTAAGATGCTGGGGAGGGAGTCTGTCAGCTGCGTTGTCTCCGAGTAGCCCTCAGTGCTAAAAATAGTCCCTTCCCCAGATGCTCGCCAGGTGCTCGTGCATCCAGGCTTCCTGGATTCCGGAAGCCTTGTATACCTCCAGTTTCATTAAGGGCACTGGAGCACCCGCAGCCAGTCACTTTGCAACAGAGAATGTGCGCCAAACCCACAGCACAAACCCCTCGGGGCTTCTGATTCTGCTCTGTGTGCCAAGGCAGACACGGGGCTATTCGGAGGCTGGAGACCATACATGAATGGAGATGAAGATGCTACATTGGATAAGGGCAGGAGATAGCTAGGGTGACGCTTGGGCCTTACATCACCTATCTACCCAGCAAGGAACTTGAAGGAAGGTGAGGACCAAAGGCTATTTCTGTCCTATTTGGAGGCGCTCACAGGCTGTCCAGTCCCACCCTAGGGTATCTCTTGTCTGCATCTGTGCACACTGATTTTTTGTACTTAAGTATAAGAAACCTATACTTTACCCACAGCCTGCCCCCCTGCACCCCCTGCAAACATGTTTTCTTCTCATCATTTGCAGCTAAGCCTCCCTAGGAGGTGTGTGTTTCTCTCTATCCTCCCTGCCGCTCCGAGGCTGCCTGGCAGCTGTTTCACAGATGCTCAGGCTACTGACCTGGCCTTGTGAAATGTGAGGATTTTACAGCTTCTCAGGGACTCTGAAAACTGTTCCTCCTTCTGGGAGCTCCTATTTTCTCCAGCTTAGCTGTGCTAGGAGATGTGATTCACCTCTCTTCCTTTAGTGTTTGGGCCCTTCCCTCCTGTTTTTGGTACCTAGGAAGGAGTCCAAATCCGGCTGCGTGTTAGGCACGCTCTACCAGTGAGCTGTTCTGTCTGCCACCTGTGCTCAGTCTGCTCCCCGTGATGAGAGCCCCTACCCACTGACACCAAGAAGCTCCTCTTAAATTTTTTTCCCTGCCCTTCTTTCTAGTTTCACTTGCGTTACTGAGCCTATTTCTGGCTGTTGATGGAGCGCGAGCTTCCCTTTCCTGTACAGCTGACAGCTTTCCTTAAGCTCTATCACTGCCATGGCTTCCAGTCCAGAGCAACAAGTCCTCTTCTTCCTTCTCTTCTTCATTTTCTTTCTCCTCCCTGTCTTTTTAAAATATTTATTTTGAAAAACTCATGTGTATGTTTGTATTTGTGTGGGGGCATGTGCACATGGGTACCTGCAGGGGCCAGAAAAAAGGCATCAGATTGCCTGGGGAGCAACTGGTAGCTGTCTGCTGTGGATGCTGGGAACAGAACTTGGGTTCCCTGCAAGAGCACTTAACCTTGGACCCATCTCTGCAGCATGTAACGGTCCTTCTTTCACAGTCAGTACAGCATGGGCTTGGCCACAGCTCTACGTGGACTGTCCTGTGCTTCCGTCAACTCATTACTCATGAATGGCTGCCTTGCAGGAGGTTCTCCATTGTTACGTGGGATTCCTTCCATCAGCACCTCGGTTCTGCAGTGTTCTGGAGGGAGCCTGTATCTTGAAGACACCGGGCACAGACTGGACTCCACTGCTTAGCAGAGCGAAAGCGCATCGTTCTTCAGTGTCCAAATGGCCAGTCTTGAAACCGCTGGCTACTTGCCAATGCTGGAGAGCTCAGCTGCATCTCTCTCTGAGACGGGATGGAGTCTGATTCTAGCTGCTTACCCTCACTGGCAGTGGGCCTGGGATGGGAGTTTTGCTCTAAACACAGCGCTTGGTAAGCACGTCCTTGCAGCCACCTCGAGTGGAGTCGAGTTCAGAGCTTAATAACATCGTTGGTTCCCAGGCTGCTTCCAGGCCAATTTGGACTTGACCACCCCATGTTGGAGCCCAGGCTCCTGGGGAGTTGAAGGGATTTCCTCACTTTTGGGGTCAAAGAGATTTTTGTTTCATTCTTAGTGTCACTGGCCTCCTGGGACCTCCTAGACTCAGGGACAAAGGGCCAGGAGAAAAAAATCTTGTAACAATCACAGTGGGGGCAGTGCTGCCGCCAGAGAGGTGTTTTAGGGGCTGGTGGAGCCTTGCAGTAATGGGCAGAATCTCATGGCATGCAGTGGGTAGAAACAGGCCTGCAAGATGACCTCTTATGTATGGGATAGCTCTACAAGAAATGAATTGCTCTGAATTCTACATAACTCCTAAAAGCCCCACCAGGCATACATATGGGCAATCCCCATGTGTATTATTGTCACACTCTCTTTTTTAGTGACAAAACTCCGGGTGCATTCATGAGTGTGTAAGAACATGCATGTGGTAACCAGAACTCAACCTTTGAGGTGTTCCTCGTCACCCTCTGCTTTGTTTTTGGAGGCAGGGTTTCTCACTGGCATGGAGCTAACCAGTTTAGCTAGGCTGGCTGGCCAGCTGATGAATCCCAGGGATCTTCCTGTTGCTACCTCCCCAGTATTAGGGTTTTAAGTGCAGGGCACCACACTCAGCTTTTAAAATGTGAATTCTGGGGACAGAATCAGGTCCTCATGCCCATGTGGCAAATATTTTACCCACTGAGCCATCTCTCTATCTCTAAAAAAATTTAAACAAAGAGCTCCATTTTAACAGTTTGAGCATATGTGGTTCTCTCCAGTGACATGCCTACCAAGAGTTTAGCACGTTAGAAAAATGGAAGCTGTTTGTATTTGGCTTGTCAATACCACACGTCCAGTCTGTCCTTAGCAAGATCTACTGTGGTGGTCTGTGTGTTCATGTGAGCTGACATCAGTGCATCGGAGTGTTGTCAGGTTCCCCAGGGATTAATGTCAAAATATATGTGACTTTCTTTTCAACTCCTATCCTTTTGTTTATTCTGCATATTATAGTCAGGGCGTCACATTAATTAAAAAAATGCACATGTTAGAAGATCAAGGTTTTATAAGGAGAGATTGGCATTCCCGAGGCTTATACTTATTTGGAGACAGGGGATTTGCTCCAATGACTGAAGGGACAATGACACAAATACTATAATTCCCTAATTCCAAGGAGGGTATTTCTTCATATTTTAATAATGTTACAGTCACGCTTGCTAGCTGATATTCGTGTTTTGTTGCCTTGGCAATTAATTAGAAAATCAATGCACCACCTTGAACAATTGTATCAGGTTGCGTGGAGTCTGGGGTTTGTGTTTTGAAAGTTTCATAATTTAGGCTTGTTCATTTTCTTTGCCTCTTTCACATAAATCCATTCCTCTTTCCTGCCAGTATTCATACCATGATGTGTGGGACTTGCATGTTATTGTAAATTGATATATGCAGCAGCAGATTTAGGTTGTATTTTACTTCTTAGCAGAAAGGCAGCTTAACATGGTTAGGGGAATGTCCCCTGAAACTAACCCTAGCTCTGCTTTTTTTTAGCTATGGAGGCCTAGCATCTTCAGCTGTGGATGAGGGCACCTGCTGAAGAAGCTGAAGATAAGAGTGCTTTAGCTTCTTACCTGTCCTGTCTCCATCAGGGAAAGCCAAATAACCCACGGTCCGAGAAACCACACCACACCTTCAGACATTTGTTCACCAAGCAGGTACAAGCAGAGGATGGTGAGTCTCCCCCATTTTGCTGGTGAAGAGGCTCTTAGCACTCACTCTGCCATCTTCAGCTATTCTGGCTAGCACCTTTCATGCAAAGTTGTATAGTGAAAGTTTTGGTTCTGGTCCAAAATGTGGCATGTAGAAATGTTTTTTAGTTCATCCTCGGTTGAAAGCAAACTTGTGATTTTGGTCAGCTGAAAACAGACTCAGGAGAGGCATGTGGCTTTTATTAGTGGAAAACAGACCTGTGAGAGGGCACGTGATGTTTTGCTGGAAGCTTCTTGTGAGAGGGTACGTGATGTTTATCTGGAAGCTGTCTTGTGAGAGGTTATGTGATGTTTTGCTGAAAACAAACACATGAGAGGGTATGTGATGTTTAGAAAGAATTATAAATAGAAGCTCACAGAAAGTGAGACAATACTTTTACATTGCTATGCCTTTCAACTGTTTACAGCTCTTTGCTGGTCTTCCCTTCACAGAAAGAAATGCTCCAGAGAACTTCTTGTGGCACTCCAGCAGAGTCTGACTGCTTCTATTGACTTGTGCCTATTCAGCGGAGCCTTGCTGTTTCTGCTGGATCTTGCTGCTGCTATGGATTCATGTTGCTGTTTGGTGTTTGCTATTGGATTCGATTGCTGGTATCCTGATAATGCAGCATGGAATTGGCCCAAGGAACTATGTTTTAAAAGGTCTACACCCCCCGCCTCTATTAACTTTTACTCTCTCTACCTCTGGTCAGTGAGTTGGAAGGGAGGTAGAAGCTTTTGAGAACCCTAAATAAAGTAGGTTTGTGAAAAATCTAAGCCTACAAGGTTGATTCCAGAAACTGCTGTGGTTATTACTAAGCAACTACAACCCTTTCTGCAGCAGCAGGTGGACCCATGCACCAGCCCAGGTACCACAGCAAGGGGAGTGGATCCGCCAGACTTCCCTAGATTCTCACACCTTGTTGAAAGGGGGAGGACGCCCCTCTAGCATCTTAGCCACAGTCCTTTGATGTTACCTGCCAAGAGTTCTCCTTGAACGTTCATTATGCCATTTAGTATCCCATTAATTTTACCAGTCAGTCTGTTTTTGACACTTATTATGCTAACAAGCCCAACCTAGAGGGTTGATGCTAATACAGATAAAGAAAACTTTGTGCTCTGGAGAAGCCCTTCTGACAGGATGGTAGCTAACTACTTCTAGGTATGACTCTCTGTCTCTCTGTCTCGGTCTCTCTGTCTGTCTCTGTCTCTGTCTGTCTGTCTGTCTGTCTGTCTCTCTCTCTCTCTCTCTCTCTCTGTGTCTGTCTCTCTGTGTACATGCCTATATGTGGGTATGTATGCACGTGGAGGCTAGAGACCAACCTTGGATGTCATCCCTCAGGTGTTGACTTTGTCTTCTGAGACACAGTCCCTCATTGGCTTGGAACTCACTGAGTAAGCTAGGCTGTCTGGCCAGTAAGTCCATGCGTCCACTTGTACTGCCCCCCCTCCAGCTCTGGATTACATGGATTCTGGGATTGAACTCAGATTCTTTTTGTTGTTGTTGTTGTTTGTTTGTTTTGGTTTTTGAGACAGGGTTTCTCTGTGTAGCTTTGGCTGTCCTGGACTCACTTAGTAGGCCAGGCTGGCCTCGAACTCACGGTGATCCTCCTGCCTCTGCCTCCCAAGTGCTGGGATTAAGGGCGTGTGCCACGACGTCTGGCTTGAACTCAGGTTTTTCTTCTTTTTAAAAAAGATTTAATATTTATTATTATGTATATATTGCTCTTCCCGCATGCCAGAAGAGAGAATCAGATCACATTATAGATGGTTGTGAGCCACCATGTAGTTGCTAGGAATTGAACTCAGGACCTCTGGAAGAACAGTCAGTGCTCTTAACCTCTGAGCCATCTCTCCAGCCCCCTGAACTCAGATTCTTATGCTTGCACAGCAAACACTTTACCAACTGGACTAGTTTCCCAGTCCTGAGTATGACTTTTTTTTTTTTTTAAATAAACAAGAGTAACAAATTGGCTACAGAGTTAAAACTGGACAAGCTGGCACTTGCTTCTTGTTGCACCATCCACATGGATGCACTTGAAAGTGAATTATAGCTCTGTATACCTTCTGGCTGCTGGGATTCCCACGAGCTGCTTCATGTAATGAATACCAGCTATATCGTGACTGCTGTGTGAGCAATGGCAGATCGTCATCATCACTGTAATTACTTTGGCCTGTTTGCCAGTTTGGAGTCCTAACATGCTTATGAGTCTCCTGTTTGTTCCCAAAGATTTCCCCACAAGGAGGTAGGCTACAGGGATGGAGAGATGGCTCAGAGGTTAAGAGTACTGTCTACTCTTTCAGAGGACCAGGTTTGCTTCCTAGCACTCTCATGCTGGCTCACAACTATCTGTAACTTAAGTTCCAAGGTCTACAACACCCTCTTCTGACATCTAAGGGTACCAGGCACACATGTAGTACACAGACATACATGTAAGCCCAAAACACATACACATAAAATAAAAAAAGGAAGGTAGGTTTTAATATTCACTATACAAAGACTGGGTGTTTGTGGATTTACTCCATTTGGTGAAACTTATTTATAATCCCCAAATCAGTATTCAAGGATAGCTCTTGGCCATTTGTGGATATGAACAGTAATGGGTCATTTTAGTTGCCCAGTGTGTATGCTCCCAGATGAAGTGGAACACAGGGACACTGGCCCTTCTTGTCCCAGCTCTCACACAGTTACAAGTGTCACCTCTGTGGTCTGTGCAGAGGCATGCTTTTTGCTTTTCTTTGTGGCTTTGTGGACTATTTGTTTATTGCTGTTTTCTCTGTTGACCCAGCCTCTATGCTATCTCCAAGCTAAGGTCGTCCCTAGCGGTCAGGCTGTGTGGTGCCCCATGGAGATGTTCCATGTTCAGGCCTGAGCTATGGCTCTCTTGGTTTATCCACTGTCAGAGCTGGCTGAAGACAAGCTGTCCTTGCCAGTGATACACATAAAATAAGGATACGCATTGATCAATTCACGGACATGTTATGACTGGATCCTAACACCGTGGGATCCTAGCCCTGTTTTCCCTAGGCACAATGGCTCTGTGTTCCCTAACTCAGCATTTGGGGCAAGTTTTTCTAGCATACCACCACACAGGGTGGACAGTATGAACAACAGCTTCTTCCTCCTCCTCCTCTTCCTCCTCCTCCTGTTTCTCCTTTTTCTTGACACAGGCCTTCACTATATAGCCATGGGTAGCCTGAAACTCACCATGTAGAGCAGGCTAGCCTCAAACTCAGAGATTATCCTGCCTCTGCCTCCCAAATGCCTAAGTTAAAAGAGTGGAGAATGGGATATGACTTTCTCAAGTACTCTGGTGCCTCACATTTGACCATGTCCCCTGGAGGGGGAGACCTGGTGGCACTCAGAGGAAGGACAGCAGGTTGCCAAGAAAAGACTTGATACCCTATGAGCATATACAGGGGGAGGTAATCCCCCTCAGGAACAGTCATAGGGGAAAGGAATAATGGGAAAATGGGGGGGGGAGGGAAGAATGGGAGGATACAAGGGATGGGATAAACATTGAGATGTAACAAGAATAAATTAATAAAAAAATTAAAAAAAAAAAAGGTGTGTACCACCACGCCTAGCTTTGGACCAACTTCTTAGGATCCCCATTCCTTCATTTCAGAGCTGGCTTCTTTTCTGTCCCTGGTGCCCTCTCAGATGGGACTGGCTGTGTACCTTTTCAGGGCTGAATGCAAAAAATGAAAACACAGGACTCCTTGTTGAAGATTAAGGATTTAAGGATGAACTTCAAGCCAAGCCTGTGGTACCTCTGTGCTGGCACATATCACATGCCCACAGATGGCCTTCCTCACCCACTAACTCAGTCCAAAGGTGACCTCTGAACACCAGGCTGGGAGGGAAGGGAGTCTGGTGAGCCAACTGACGGTGGCTCCAGTTGTCACTGGTGTGGCAGCCAAGACTGCTCAGGTCGATAAGTACAGATTATATCTTGGAGCACAGACATCTGGCTGGTCTGCATAGAGAAAGACAGTTACAGTCCAGGCGCTGCCCACTATTTTACCATTCTCTTTGAAGGATTTTGTTAGTAGAATCCACTTGGCCCATCACAGTCTTCCCTGATGGCTTTCTGCAACTTTGACTTTTGGGGAGGAAAATTGAAGCCTTCAGTATTTTTCACTCAGGATGTTCCCATAGCCTGCAGTTCATTTGGTTTACCATTCTAGAATGTTACACAGCAAGAGGGAGGGACAGCCAGCCTCATCTTCTCAAAGTGTGCCTGCCTCAAGGCCATGAGGAAGAGGTTCTCTAAACAGCCTCACAGGAAACTGAAGAGTTTGCTCCAGGGAATTTCTGGCTTTGCATTAAGGGCCTCAGTGAAGAAGGAAGCTTGGTGGCATCGTAGATGTTTAGTCTCTATCTACTGAGGCCTGCGTCTCAGTCTGTTGTGGATACTATAGCATAATATCATTGGCGGGGAGGCCCAGAAGTGGAAGAAAAATGCTCCTCATAGTTTGAGACGTTGAGAAGTTTGAAATCAGAATAACTTCCCTTGGGAAGGCGACAGCCTACAGATAGAGAAGACGCAGCAGAGCTAGATGCAGGTTGTTGTCTTCTTGCTGAGTACTTGTGAGGGGGTGTGTTGAGGGGCTGTTTATGTAGGCTTGATTCTACTCATAAGAGTGACATGTTGAGGCCACCTTCCCAAAGCTACACATCCTATTTCCATATACTATGCCATTTCCTGTAGACATACCATAGTACACCTAGCCTCGTACCAACTTCTTAGGATCTCCATTTCCCCATTTCAGGACTGGCTTCTTTTCTGTCCCTGGAAGGAAGAAGGCTCTCTCTCTTCTCTTCTCTCTCTCTCTCTCTCTCTCTCTCTCTCTCTCTCTCTCTCTCTCTCTCTCTCTCTCTCTCTCTCTCGCCCTCTCCCCCTCTCCCCCTCTCCCCCTCCCTCCCTCCTGGAAGTCCTTTTGTCTTTCTTTTTCCTTTCCTTGGCAGTACCCGGGTTGAACCACAGGCTTCCTGAATACTAGCACTCCGTGTTCTACCCCTGAGCTATAGCCCCACTCTATTTTTTCCTTCTTTTGCTTTTGAACATTTTATTGTGTGTGTCTCTGTGTCTCTGTCTCTATGTGTCTGTGTGTTTGTGTGTGACTGTGCATGTCTGCCACAGAGCACATGTGGAGGTCTGAATACAACTTATGAGATTTAGTTTTCTCCTTTCACCTTGTGGGTTTCAAGCACTGAGCTAAGGTGGTCAGGCTTGAGAGCAGGCACCACTACTTGAGGAGTCTAATCTCCTGCCTCAACCCCTTGAGTAGCTGAGAGTACAGCCCTGTTCTATTAAGTCTGGCAAGAAACTGGGAATTTGAACATAGAACCCCCCAAATGTTCATGTCATAGCACACACACAAATTTGGGGGGGGGCAAAAATTAAAATTAATTGCTAACATTTATACGGAAGGGTTTTATAAAGAAATCCCATTAGAGCCTCTCAGGGGAAAATTCTGTATTTCTGGTAGTGGTAAGGCTTCCATTCCCAAGCCTGCCATTGCCTGGGGTGGGAAAGCAGCTTCCTCTCTCAGGGAGCCCCTCTATTTCCATCCACCCCTTTCCCCCCACTCATCTGTCTCCCGCTGCCCACGCCACGTATGCAGTTGTTAAATATTTTGAATAGCACCCCTGCCTGGAGCCAGTCAAGTTGGTAACCCTGCTCTTCAGAGAAGCAGCTGTCAGCCTCTTCCTTAAAAAACAAATTTAAATCGTGACTCCAGGGTCAGTCTGTTACACCTATTAATCTGTTAGATTGTCAGTATTCACACCATTTCATTTACCTGGAGCGAGCTTTCCAGAATAAATCTAGGAGGAATTCAGAAAGGCTGGCAGAGTGTGTGGTTGGAGTAGGTGCCCTGGGGGACATTCATGCTGATAAAATGAAGAGCCAGGTAGGTTAGAGCACAAGTCAGGAGAGAGGGAAACCATGGTGTCTGATTTCTCTGTGTGTCCTGTCTGGCGGGCTCCTCACAGGATTGCCTCTGTACCAAGGAAGGAAGGAGGAGGATACAACCTCTCTGCTGACTCTTGGACCCTGTTAGTGTTGAACACAAAGGGACTCATTTTACCATCATTGCTCAAGGCATCGCACCTATGTCATGTCGTCTACTCATTACCACACCTACCTTAGGCTGGCAGAAGCCAGCAAACTGAATGGCTTGACTGGAGGAGATGCGTGGGTTTCCATGGCAGACAGGGTGCTACTTAGTGCCCCCTCCCCTCCTTCCGTATCCGGAACCTGTTATGAGCGGATACAAGGAGCAAACTGGGCTAAATATGGAAAGAGGCAATGTGGCAGGAGGGTTATCTTGGCTGTCATGTTCTTAAAATATTTTGGGGTAGACAGTGTGCATATGTGTGAAGTTAAATTTGACGCATACCTTAGGAGGTGTTAGCATTTCACACATTCCTGTCTGTTTGCTTATTGCTGTACAACGATGCCCTCAAGTTTTGTGGTTTGGAATGCAGATACATGAAGGTTGGTCACAGTTCTGTGGGGCAACTGGCCAAGCTGGGCAATTCTCACTGGGAGAATTGTGTATTGTCACAGCCAGGGCTGGAAGTCTCAGAGGCCTCTTTAGGCCATTCGCTTGAGATGGTTTTCTTCTCTTGTGTCTAGCACCTAGGCTGGGATGACTGGCACAGCTGGGGATGGCTCAGGCATACCTTTCATTTGATCTCTTCACATGGCTGCCTTGGGCTTCCTGACAGCATGGCCATTTCAGCGTAGCTTGTACCCTGAGAGCATTCTAGGAGAGCCGTGCCTTGTAACACATAAAACCTCATATCCTGTTGCCTCTGCATTGCTGTGATGAGATGATTAAATTAATGCATTAGTTTATCCAGGCCACGGTAGTCAGATATTTGGTCAAGTCTTATTTTTAGATGAAGATATTTCTTTAAAAAGAGGATATTAACTTTTTTTGTGTGTGTAGTTTTTCGAGACAAGGTTTCTCTATGTTATCTTGGCCGTCCTAGACTCACTTTGTAGACCAGGCTGGCCTTGAACTCACAGCGATATGCCTGCCTCTGCCTCCCAAGTGCTGGGATTAAAGGCCTGCGCCACCACGCCCGGCCAATCCTATAGAATCTTTGCTTCTGGCTTGTTAGCTTACAGGGAGAGCCTTTATCTGAATAAGGATGAACTAAGTATTAAATTTCCACCGTGCCTCTTGCTGACAAGCCTGTGGGTGACAGGATGCCCTCTTCTGCAGAAGTTGTACTTTTATGTCTGCCTCCTTTTATGTCTCCATGTCCCCCCACTTTTCCAACACACTCTTTGACTTTTCCTCCCCACTTCTTTCCTAATCATGTTTTCTACACTCTTCCCCCAACATTTGTAGATAATTTCCACATTAAACACTCCGTAACTCTTAATCCGAGGGTTTCATCTAGTTCCTGCCTGGACTCAGGCTCATAGTCCAGGTTAGAGTTTTAAGATGGGGATTTATTTTGTCCCCCAGAACAGGCATTTGGCAAAAATCTGGAGACATGGTTGATGGTTGCAAGTATGGGTGGCCTGGGGTGTGTGCATCTAGTGAGCAGAGGCCAGGGAGGCTGCTGACCCTCCCATGATGCACTGGGCATTTCTTACAGCAGACAGTCACCCAGCCCCAAATGTTAATAGTGCTGTGCCTGAGAAACCCTACTCTAGATGTTAGTGCTCATGTCCCATGTACAACTGAAATATCAGCACAGATTTGTAAGCTACATATAAACAAAGCAGTAAATGCGACACAGCTCAAACTTGTAATACTAACTGAAGAGTCAAAACAAAGTTATTTTGCTGAAATTGAATGGATGCTCACAAGGAGAGTGTAGCCTGACTAATATAGGGTGAGTCACTGCTTGGTTTGCTATGTCTAGAATCTACAACCTGGGCTGTGACTCATTTCTCTCTGAATGTCTACCAGGAAAACTTGTCCCAGCTACACTGCAGGCATGTGGTGGCTTTTATTTGGCTCCCCTATAATATTCATCTGAAGATGACCATTGTTATTGGTTCTCATTAACCTGTGTCGATTGAAGTTTGTTAATTGGTGCCAATATGTTCATAAGTGCAGCCACAAAGGAGAGCCCTGTGGCATTTCTCAGTCTTCAGTCTCATTGGAGATGTACTAAAGGCTTCAATAAGTTAAGAGAGAATATTAAAATTAAATGTTTATGTAAACTCCTGAGCCCCAGGTCTATCCTGGGAGCCCTGTAGAGGAACATTGCTGGGTAGAAAAATAGAAATGACCCTTGATTCCGTCCCAAGGTTAATGGGTGCAAAACATAGACGTCTTTGCTGTGGGGTGGCATGTTTTGATGATGAGTAAATAGAGATCTTTTTATTTTTAAAGATGCATCATTATAAAGAATGTCTTTTGCTTTGTTTTGTTTGAGATAGGGTATCTCTATATATCACTAGGTGGCCTAGAACTTGATACGTAGGCCAGACTGGCCTTGAACTTACAGAGATCTGCTTGCCTCTGCCGCCCAAGTTTGCTGGGCGTCTTTCTAATAAAATCTTTATCTCCAGGAGAAATAGAGTTGGTAGTTTTCTACCCATATTTCAGTCAACATGTTTTGTTTTCTCAGCTATGGCTTTCTAAACAGCCTCTAGGTTGCAGTGTGTGTGTGTATGTGTGTGTGTGTGTGTGTGTGTGTGTGTGTTCTTTCCCTTTGTGAAAAACATTTGTAATGCTTCATTTTTTGCCCCTCTCTGGTGAGCATGGGAGCTTCAGGAGGATTGAGGTTTTTTTTTTTTTTTTTTTCCCCACAGTTTTGCAAAGGGCTGTCTTCTAAATTGCCACCTTATCTTACAACATTTCCAAGTGATCGTCTCAACCACAAAATCTTATGTTACTCTTTATTTCGTTCTTGTATTAGCACCTTTTGCAAATCTAAAACAATTATGAAACCATTTAGAAACAATAATGCTGAAATGCAAATACTTCGATGTTATTAAACTGTTAGCATCTTGGTGAATTATTTCCTATGGTTAATTACTTCATTTCTTTATAGCCAGCTACGATGGACTGCCACTTAGGATTGCTTCCTGTTCTGTCAGAAAATATAGTTACATGTCTGAAGGCTCTCCCAACATGAACCACCACTGTCAAACATCATCTCAAATAATTTTTGGATTTGGTGTCCATGTTGGTGGGGGACACTTCAATTTGATTTGGATTTTATTTTTAAATAAATATTTGGCTACAATGATTTTGATGAAAAGCTCTTCACTGGCTTAATGAAGGATTTTTATGGATCTATATAACACCCATGTCTTAATTACTACAAATGGACAATAAACCCTTTCATATACGAGAATGGGGAACATAGTGAGCACCATTAGGAACAATTGGATTTTCACTTGATAATTCAGTAAAAAAAAATATAAATACTGCGAATAACAGCCCAAGGGGGTTGTCTTTGCAGCTCCAGGAGAAACTGTGGAGCAGAACTAATTTTTACAGAGATGTGGCTCTCTGTTTTTTGAGCTGTGACAAAAGCAAAATATAAATTCATGCAGCGAATGAAATAGTCATTCATTTGATGGGTGCTAATTAATTTCTCTCTGTGTGCCAGACATTTAATCCCTCATCACCAAAAGCCCCTGAGTTAATGAATATGCCCAGAGAGGAATGTCTGAAGCTAGGGAGTTACCTACAATATATGAGTGCGGGTGCAGAGGGCTATTTATTTGAGACAGGGTCTCATGGTTGTCCTGGAAACTTTCTATATAGACCAGGCTGGCCTCAAACTTACAGAAGTCTGCCTGATTCTTCCTTCCAAGTGCTGGGCTTGAAGGACTGTGATACCGACTTTTGCATTTAGTATACTACTGCAAAAAAAGTTGACTGTAGAAAGGGACCCCATGTGATGCCAGCAATAGCCAAGACACCTCATAATTAACCTTGTCTCTTTTTTAAAAAATTTTTATTATTAATTTATTCTTGTTACATCTCAATGGTTATCCCATCTCTTGTGTCCTCCCATTCTTCCCTCCCTCCCCTTTTCCCCTTATTCCCCTCCCCTATGACTGTGACTGAGGTGGATTATCTCCCCCTGTATATGCTCATAGGGTATCAAGTCTCTTCTTGTTAACCTTGTCTCTTGTCTGCACCAAAAGGCTACATCCATGACCAGCACATACCATCTACATTTGTGTTTGTGCACTCTGTGACATTTACACCTTGACAAAGCCACCTTGAGATTTGCCTCTCAGGATATTCATGCACTGAACATATGCACAAGTGTATTTTGCTTTTAGTAATTTCTTATGCAAGGGTTTTGAACTAGAACATATCCAAGATCTTCTTGTAAGACAAAAACAAAACAAAACAAAAAACAAAACAACAACAACAACAAGAACAATAATGCCTGGAGTCTCCACTCCAAGGTGTTGATACCCTTTATTTGGGTTGAGTTCCCATTTCTTGTGCTGCTAAGTACTACATGGCTGTACTATGCTGCCAAGGCACTGGTTTCTTTTAGCAGGTCAAACATTCAATCTTTCGGAGATTGCTCTTTTTCTGTTCCTTTGTTTTGCAGTTGCACAAGAGTATTTAATTTTGGATTAGGAACACGGGGGTCACGGCTGGAGTGCTTATCTAGCATGTGCAAAGCCCTGTGCTCATCCCTAGATAGGAAAAAAAAAAAAACTGAGCTCATAATTAGACGGGCCAAAATTTCAGAAGCCAGGGGCTGGAGAAATGGCTCAGTGGTTAAAAGCACTGTTTGCTCTTTCAAAGATCCTGAGTTCAATTCCCAGCAATCACATGGTGGCTCACAACCATCTATAATGAGATCCAGTGCCCTCTTCTGGTGTTCAGGTGTACATGCAGGCAGAGCACTGTATACATAATAAATAAATCTTTAAAAATTATAAAAAAATATTTCAAAAGCCACTCTTGGTTCTCTAAAGGGTAAGGATCTTTTTCTGTGTGTCTTTAAGTTTGCATATATCTCCAGGTGTATGTATACATCTGTGTCCATGTATGTGGTGGCCTATAGCCAGATTTTCTTTTCTTTTTGAAATAGGCTTTCTCTGTGTAGCCTTGGCTGTTCTGGAACTCGCTCTGTAGACCATGCTGGCCTCGAACTCACAGTGACTAGTCTGCCTCTGCCTCCCAAGTGCTAGGATTAAAGGCATCCCCCACCCTGGTCTATCTCTACTATATTTTTGATAAAATGTCCTTTACTGTAGGAGCCCCCCTGACTCAGTGAGACTGGCTATTGAGCAAATCCCAGGGATCTATTGTGTCTGCCTTGTCCAGCCCGCCGCCACTCCTGGCTTCTTCTGTGGGCTCTTGGGGCTGGAATTCTGGTCTTTATGCTATCTCCCCACTAGGGGCAGTGCATTCTAAGGATCCTCTGAGGAACTGAATGGTAACTTTTGGCAAAAAAAGATTCATATCTAGACTCTGCTGTGAATGAGCAGAAAGGACTAAAACTCTAGGACCAAAATGTGAAGAAAAATTTCCCATTTCCCTAGCACAGATATTGGCTTCTCACAATACGGTTTTTGCATTGGACTTGGTGGTGCACACTTGCAGTTCATCCAATGGACTATAAAGGTAGGAGGGTCATCACAAATCCAAGGCCCATCTGGTCTACACAGTGAGTTCCAGGTTAGTTAGGGCTATGTACTTATACCCCCATCATTGTTTCCCTCCCCCCACCACTAAGTCTTGGGTGTGTTTTCCCATTGGTACTTGGTTGAAGCTCTGTCGTTGAACTGGGGTTTACTTCCTGTAACACAAAGCATGGCCCCTGCCCTAGACCTTTCTCCCCTTTCCCACAGCCCCCAGCACATCTACAATGACAAATTCGTTTTCAAACAAACTGGAGCCAGAGCCAGAGAAGTTGTTTCAATCTCATTTTCAGAATCTGTGAAACATTTTCACTTATTTTCCCCTCTGGAAAAAAAAAAAAGCTTAATTCTTTTTTAATCCAAGAGGTCTGACTAAGTTCAAGCACAGTTCTTTTGTTTTACTTAACTAGTCAATGCCTAGATTTTGGGGAAGGACATACGCACACTCTTTGCCCTGTCATCCTTCCCTTTGACTACCTCTCTTTCACTTAGCCCTTGTGTATAAGCCCATATTAAAATAGCCTTAATAAAACCCCTACTTCCCGAAAATTAGACTTAAGTGTTGATTCAAAAAGTAAGCTATTTCCAATTCTTAAAAGATTACTCAAGGTGTCGAGGAGAGAAGACAGCTCAGTTGTATCACCTGGTTATAACTCAGATGTAACTCTGTGTTAGTATTTTGACAAGGCTGATTTCAGTTTCCAAATTAGATTTTAAAATGATATATTTATTTTTATTTTATGTGTATCAGTGTCTTCCCTACACATGCATACTTGGTGCCTTTAAAAGCTGAAAGGGGTGTCAGATCCCTGGTTGTGAGCTGCCATGTGAGTGTTTGGAACTGAACCCAGGTCCTACTGCAAGAATAGCCAGTGCCCTTAACCTCTGAGCTATGGCTCCAGTCTCCGACCCCCATCAGATTGTGTTTAGAAATAATGTTGCTCTTAGGATGTTATTGACCACATCTCATCTACATGGCTACATCTTGCCTCAGTTACTTGTTCGTTTGTTATGTAGCTACACTGCTTGGGAGAAGAGTGGACCGCGTCTCACTATCGGTTCTGTTCTGGGCCCCTTCCTGACATGGCTGTCAGGCTATCTCTCCTTGTTCTCCTGAGAGTCTTATGGCATCTTACTTTGGACAAGTAAAAGAGATTTCTTTCTTTCTCATCCCTCTCTTCATTTGTGTTTTTTTTCCCTGACCCCTTACTTTTCCCTTTCCTGTCCCTGCTTCTCCACCCTTCCCCTTCCCTCAGCTGGCCTGTGTAGGTGGAAACACTAGCCATCCCAAGAGGATGTCTCAATCAATACCCACAGGACACAGGGCAGAAAGATTTTTCTCTCTGTTGTTACTGCAGTAATTTGATATTTGCCTTGCCAATAGCCACCATGTCTTCTTTTAGCTAAGTGACATTTATTTGACACTTTTTGTCACATGAATAATCTTCACCTGGTACAGTCTATTTATCTTCTTTAGGGACATTTTTTTGTTCACATAACATCAGTGGTGTAAGTCTATTGGTTATTGAACGCTTACAGTGCCCCAGGGCTTGGAATTAGATACATTTCCTCACCTGACCCTTACTTAAGAGGTCAGTGGAGGAATCACGGTTTGACAGTGAGACCCCAGGATGCAGGAAGCTAAAGGATTTTTACTCACTGTGGCATAGCTGGGATTCCAACTCTGGCCTCCCGATGCCAGTTGGTGAGGTGGCAAACTGTCCCCTGCCCCCAACAACTGAAGGCACTTACAGAAAGTGTTAAGATGTCTGACAGATAGATGACCTCACAAAACAAAGTCTGTCCTCTTGACAGGAGTTTTAATGCAATAAAAAGAATCACAGGAGACCCAGGTTCTTGTAGACTTGTCTCCAGCATCCCCCCCCCGCCCCAGTCTCACACAGTCAGAGTGTCCCATGTTTTCAGCCCAGGCCTTGGGTTCTGTCTGCGTTTGTTTGCTCTTGCCTAAAGGCTCTAATTTGGTATCTTACACAAAACCCTTGGAGGACTCAGACCATGAAAGGCTTCTTGTTGCGACCACAGGAGCCTGAGGAGGAGCTATTTTCTGGTGGAGTTAGCTATGACAGACAAGACACCGGAAGTAACAGAAACCTGTTGGCTGGGGAGGGACTGAGGTGGAAGGAAAGGTGGCAGAGGGAGAATCCACTCTGTTGCTCACATGGAGAGGACACAAATCCTTTCATAGAGAAATACAGTGATCTGGCTGGGAATCTGGAAGGTTCACTTAGGGGCCAGAAGGGACCACCACTGGGACCCCAGTATAAAGTCTATTAAGTGACCCTCCAGACTTGCCAGGCCTGAGACTGCATTTACCCCCATTTAGAAATCTCTTGCTTTAGAAGAATATTTTAAATTTATTTTTTTAAAACATGACATATTTATACAATGTATTTTGGCCATGTTTACCCACCATTTCTTCCCTTTGACTCACCCAAGTGCCCCCATCCTGTAGGAGAGAAAAGATTGCGGGGGTGAGGTGGGGTGGGGCTAGGAAGCTTCAAAAATCCCAGCTCTTCTCAGGTAATTTGGAGGCTGAAGATGAAAGGGAATAAAGAGAAGGTTTTCCTTGTAGCCAGTTTCCTGTGGAGACCACTTGCCCATCCCTGTAAATAAGGTTATTTCAGCTGACAGTTCTGCAATACAATGAATGATGGTTGTGGGCAGGTAAGACATACAGATAGTCAAATGTACCTTTATTGGCTTCATGTATAATCACACTATTTAAAATAAAAATAAGTATTACCAGAAAAAGGAAATCAACTAAAGCTTTAAATCCCACACTCCTTGATATTTCAAGACAGGGGTTTCTCTAAGTATCCCTGGCTGTCCTGGAACTCGCTCTGTAGACCAGGCTGACCTCAGACTCAGAGATCCACCTGCCTCTGCCTCTCAAGTGCTGGGATTAAAGGTGTGAGCCACCTGTACCACCAGTGCCTGGCTAAATTTTGTTTTTTATTTGGACTCAAGTGTGTGTGTGTGTGTGTGTGTGTGTGTGTGTGTGTGTGTGTGTGCACGTATGCCTGTGCCTGTCCATAAACAGTAAGTGTGTGTGTGTGTGTGTGTGTGTGTGTGTGTGTGTGTGTGTGTGTGTGTGAGGGCCAGAAGACAACTTTGGCTGTTGTTCCTCAGGTGCATTCCACTTGGGTTTTTAAGACTGGGTTTCTTGTGTCCTTGAACTCACTTAGCAGCCTAAGTGTCTCTGCTTCCCTGGTTCTGTGATTACAAGCACATGCCATTGTACCTGGCTTTTTTTCTTTTAAACGTGTGTTCTTAGATGCTGCGTGTTCCAGGAATCAAGCTCAGGCCTTCATGCTTGCATAGGAAGCACTCTTCCGAGTGAGCTAGCATCCCAATCCTGCTGTGGCTTTTTAAGAGGGGGGAATCTTATTTATTTATTTGGTTTTTCAAGACAGGGTTTCTCTTGAAGCCCTGGCTGTCTTGGAACTCTTTTTCTGTCGACTAGGCTGCCTTAGATCTCAGAGATCAGCCTGATTAAAGATGTGTGCCATTCTCACCTGGTGAGAGGGCGAGAATCTTTACAAGGATATTTGTGTGTGTGTGTAGTAAAAAGCAGTGTTTCTTTTTAAGGCTTTTGCCAATTTGTAGATTTATCAATTACTTCAAACTTAACCTTTACATGGTCAGGCTCAGTAGATAGCATAGTCAGTTCTGACAAGAAGATGATGCTTTTTCCTTCTAAGCCACAGTCTTTTTATATAGCCAGGGCTGACCTCAAAATCACGCCCCTCTTGTCTCAGTCTGCCAAGCTGCTAGAATTACAGGCTTGGTCCAAGAATACTTCTTATTAACTTTAATTTCAAAACATTCTTTTCACGCAAATGGGCAGATATACAAATGGATGGAAAACGACGTAAGCAATAAACTTAACGTGACAGTAACTCGTGGAAACCTTCTTCCAGCACAAATTCCAATACCTCCCATGTCTCTGTTGATTCAAGATGGATTTTAGTGGCTTTCAGATGTCTTTGCAATTGAAGAAATTTAAACACAAACACTCCAGTGGTCACACTGAGTGACACAATTGAATTAACTTGAATTCAGTTTTCTGGTCCTTCCAGCTGCTGTGTTGTCTCTATTTATTTTGAAGCTCCTGTTTAAACACAGAAATACACTTTACCATGGGCTAGAAGACCAGAGCTGTGACCAGAGCAGTGGAGGCGCTGTGGGTACTGAGATGAATGTAATGAATTTTCAGAATCTACTTCCACGTAGAGTGTACTGTTTATTAAAGGATAAATAGAAAAGCCATCCTCGTTAACTTGTATTCTACTGAAACTGAGAATAGCAATTGCTTAGCACTTAGATCAGTGGCAGAGTTTTTTGTTTGTTTTGTTCAGTATTTTATCATTGACATCCTTTAGAGTTTCTAGGACATGAGCCATGGGATGGCTCCGTAGGTAAACATGGGCGTGATGAGCTGAGTTTTAGCTCTGAGTGAAGAACCAGCTCCAGGCAGCTGTCTTCTCATTGACTTCTACACATGTTGTTGAGGTATTTGGGTACACAAACCCAGACACAGACATACATATATACACACAGACACATACACACACAAACACACAGACGCAGACATAAACACACATAAACGCAGACACATAGACACAAAAACACACAGACACAGATATAGACACACACACATACAAACACAGACACATAGACACACAAACATACAGACACAGATATAGACACACTCACAAACACAGACATAGACACACAAACACACAGACACATAGACACAGATATAGACACACGCACAAACACAGACACATAGACACACAAACATACAGACACAAAGACACAGATATAGACACATGCACAAACACAGACACATAGACACACAGACACACGGACACAGATATAGACACACACACATACAAACACAGACACATAGACACACAAACATACAGACACAGATATAGACACACACACAAACACAGACACATAGACACACAAACACACAAACACAGAGACACAGATATAGACACACACACAAACACAGACACATAGACACACAAACATACAGACACACAGACACTGATATAGACACACACACAAACACAGACACATAGACACACAAACATACAGACACACAGATATAGACACACACACAAACACAGACACATAGACACACAGACACACGGACACAGATATAGACACACACACATACAAACACAGACACATAGACACACAAACATACAGACACAGATATAGACACACACACAAACACAGACACATAGACACACAAACACACAAACACAGAGACACAGATATAGACACACACACAAACACAGACACATAGACACACAAACATACAGACACACAGACACTGATATAGACACACACACAAACACAGACACATAGACACACAGACACACGGACACAGATATAGACACACACACATACAAACACAGACACATAGACACACAAACATACAGACACGATATAGACACACCACAAACACAGCCACATAGACACACAAACACACAAACACAGAGACACAGATATAGACACACACACAAACACAGACACATAGACACACAAACATACAGACACACAGACACTGATATAGACACACACACAAACACAGACACATAGACACACAAACATACAGACACACAGATATAGACCACACACACAAACACAGACACATAGACACACAGACACAGATATAGACACACACACAAACACAGACACATAGACACACAAACACACAGACACAGATATAGACACACACACAAACACAGACACACTTATAAAGAACTTCATTTATGATGATAATAAAGAAGAGAACAACTAAAACCTGTGATGGATTTGTTCAAGATATCCCAGCCCAGAAGATAAAATACACAGATGCTCAAGTCCCTGCTACACTCGAGGCATGTCTGGATGACCTGTAATTCCTCATGCAAGGGACATACTATGGAAGTAGTTGTTACACTGTATTGTTAGGGACTGATGACAGGGACATTATATGTGTTGAGTACATTTGTTTCCTTCGTGGGCTCGATTGTGCACTCAAGACACAGGTGAGCCATGCTCCAGTACTGAGCGCTGGAGAGGAACTGAGGATCTGAGAAAAGGAGAGGCCGTGACTGGGCATGCCCCCAAAGTACTTTGTTTATACAGATTCAGCATGGTGCCAAGTTCATGGTAAATCTGAGTTTTGGAACTTTTTGGAAAAAAAATGTATATTTGATTTCTTGTTTGGATCTTTAGATGCAGAATCCATGGAGACAGAAGACTGCCTGTTGAAGAAATTTTATTGTTGTGTGCTACTACTTATGGCTCTGTTTAAACAGGGACTTCAAAATAAACAAAGACAACACAGTGATGTAAACGCCAGGAAGAGAATTCAGGACATTCTTGTGAGCACTTGGGAAGGTCACAGCCCCGACACCATACCCTATAAATAGCAATCCCACTTTGCAGGAATGCTTTGACTTCATGTGTCTCAGCCATTACTAACCCAATTCTCCATTCCTTCCCAACCATGTTTCTCGAAGGTCCTGAGACAGCCTGAGTCAGGGTTATGAGTCTTTTGGAAATGCAGTGCTGGGAGCAGTTCTTGGAGTGACATGAGCCTGCAGCCCCACCATTTCAACAGGAGTGTAGCGATACTCACAGCAAGTGGGGGCATATTTGCCACACTTCCCATGCCTATGTGGCCTGATTGCCCTATGCTGGGCACATAGCAAGGTTACCAGTATGCACTCTGCTTAGACTTCTCTCTAATTCTTGGCCAACATGCTCAAAATGCCAGCCCACTCCCTTGGCACTAGAGGCAGAAATAGTGCCATCCTGAATCTATGGCAATGCCAGGAAGTTGTCTCTTAGCAGCTGTATTTATCATCCTCTCCCAGTTGTGTTTTCTTTCAAAATGGTTTCTCAACACACTGTCTCAGGAGACCACTGTGACCCCCTAATCCTGTTAGAAGATGGTCCCTTTGCAAGGAAATCTCATCAGAAAATCCCCTGGAAGAAAAATGGTTATTAGATTTGGCTGAGGAAATCCTAATGACATACAAATACAGCCTGTCCGAAGGATGTCCCTCAGGGACTGGGGCAGAAGGACCTATGCGTTATCCTTACTCTGCCAATGCTCGCTCAGAGATTTGTTTTTTAACCCCAGAGACTCTAAAGATGGCAGGTGATCGTTTGGGTTTTGGTGTAAGGTAGAAAGCTTATGGGAGTTGGGAACACTCAGTGACATTAGTGTTCATAGACCATCTGGAAGAGAGGTTATTTTTTGTTTTGTTTTGAGATAGAGTTTCTCTGTGTAACAGCCTTGGCTATCCTGGACTCAATTTGAGGACCAGGTTGGCCTCAAACTCACAGAGATTCACCTGTCTCTACTTGCCAAGTGTTTGGGGATAAAGTGATGTGCCACCATGCTCAGCCCAGAAAGGACATTTTGTAATACATTATTTTCTTGGTGAATAGTGGTGGGATACTTTGGATTTGGGGAGTATATGACAAGTGACTGCTGTAGCTCAGGTCTTTTTTAAAAAATTTATTTAATTTATTCAGGTTACAATTCCATTGATATCCGATCACTTGTATCCTCCTGTTCCTCCCTCCCTCCTGCTTTCACCCTATTCCCCTCCCCTGGGTCTAAGACCAAGGGGGACCTCCTCCCCCACTATATCATCATAGGCTATCAAGGCTCATCTTGGTAGCCTGCTTATTCTTTCTTTGAGTGTCACCAGGCCTCCCCACCAAGGGAAGGTGGTCAAATATGGGGCACCAGAGTTCATGTCAGAGTCAGTCCCCACTCTCCACATAACTGTGGAGAATGTCCTGTCCATTGGCTAGATCAGAGTAGGGGTTAGATGTTTACTACTTGTATTGTCTTTGGTTAGTGCAATAGTTTGAGCAGACCCCCCCTGGACCCCGATCCACCCATCAAGATGTTCTTCTTGTAGGTTTCTAGGACCCTCTGGGTGCTTCTATTTCCCCATCTCCTATATTTCTCTTACCTAGAGTCTCAGTAGGATGTCCTCACATCTATCTCAATCTCCTGGTAAGTGAAGACTTTTGTGGGACATGCCTTTTGGGCTAGTGCCCAATTATAAGTGAGTATATACCATGTGAGTCTTTCTGTTTCTGGGTTAACTCACTCATTATGATCACTTCTAGTTCCATCCATTTGTCCACAAATTTTGGAATTTCCTTGTTTATAATAGCTGAGTAGTATTCCATAGTGTAAATGTACCACAGTTTCTTTATCCATTCTGAATAGCTGAGAAACACTTAAAGAAATGGTCAGTGTTTTTAGGCATCAGAGAAATGCAAATCAAAACGATTCTGAGATTCCATCTTACACCCATCAGAATGGCCAAGATCAAAAATTCAAGCCACACTACATGCTGGCGAGGATGTGGAGAAAGAGGAACACTCCTTCATTGCTGGTGGGAATGCAAACTTGTACAACCACTTTGGAAATCTATCTGGTGCTTTCTCAGAAAACTGGGAATAGGGCTTCTTCAAGACCCAGCTATTCCACTCCTTGGAATATACCCAGAAAATGCTCTACCACACGACAAGGACGTATGCTCAACCTTGTTCATAGCAGCCTTATGTCCCTGGAAACAGCCTAAATGTCCCTCAGTTGAAGAATGAGCCCCATTTCTTAATTGGGCTATTTGGTTTGGAGGTGTTTAATTGTAGCTCAGGTCTTAAATGCCCCCTAAAGGCCATATGTAAAAGTCTTCGTTTGTAGTTTCCGTTTGGAAAGTGGTGGGATTTTTAAGAGTAGAGCCTAGTGGGAGGTCTTTAGATCTTTGGGGGTATGCCCCAGGGAATCATGGGATGTTGGTCTCTTCCTTTTCCTTTATTCTGCTTCCTAGTGATAAGGTGGGCAGTTTAGGTGTGTCACATATGCCTATGATGTGTTGCATTACCACAGACCCAAAGCAGAGATCCCGACCAGTCACAGGTGGAGACTTCCAAACTCTGAGTACAAATAAGACTTTTCTTGTATGTATGCATCATCTTAGTGTTTGTTGTAGTGATGAAAATCTGACTAATACAGTGGCTGCCGAGTCAATTCTGTCTCATATGAAGGATGAAACCTGAAGAGACAGGAAGTTCCCACGGCATCCTACATCATGCGTATGAAATCGCATACTTCTTGAATGACACTTTGTTTGCCAGGTCTGAGTTGTCTGCCTGGGACCCATTCTTTGTCATCCCATTACTGTGCTTAAGGGGGAAAAGGGGGTGACCCTGGCAGCTCCACTGTCATCTGGCTGGGTTGGGCCAATGGGATCCTCAGGTAGGAGGTTGGAGCAAGTCTAGACATCTTCGCTGTGATTTCTGCCTTTTTGCTGGGGACAGGGTCTCTGGTGGCAGTAGATGTTTCAGTTTCTGTAGTTTTGGGTGTGGTCTAGTTTCCGTGGAGGCTCTGATCCCGTGGGCAGGGACAATGTTGCCCCTCCCTCCTCCCCCCGTGTCATTACTCTCTGGACAGCAATATCTTCCTGCTATCCCCGAACTCTGAACTTCTCAGTGTCCCCTGCTGGCTTCTCAGCAATTCCCATTGTTCTTAGGAAACCAGCTTCCCCTTTAAACTTAAAAAAAAAAACCAAATTATTATTTTATTTTTATTTACACTGGTGTTCTGCCTCCATGTATGTCTGTGTGAGGATGTCAGATCCCCTGGAACTGGAATTAACAGACAGTTGTGAACTGCCATGTGGGTTGTGGGATTTGAACAGAGCAGCCAGTGTTATTAACCACTGAGCAGTTTCTCCGGCAACCCTTCCCTCACCCCCTTAAACTTAGTCTGCTTCAGATGTAGAGATGTCTCCGTTTCTTTTAGATCATGAAGGACACAGCCTAATGCAAACCATACATGAGACAGATGAAGCTTCATTTAATTTTTACCTTTAAAAAAAGAATTTTTAGTTATGTGCTTGCATGTGTGTGTGTGTGTGTGTGTGTGTGTGTGTGTGTGCACGCATAGGAAGATAGGTGTCCTTGGAGGCCAGAGGCCTTGGATCCCTTTTCAGTTGTAGGTAGTTGTGAACCACCCAACATAGGCTCTGGGTACTGAACCTAGTTTATCTGTTAAGAACAGCACTCACTCTTAACTTCTGGGCTTTCTTTCCTGTTGTACTAATGTCCTTTTGTTGTTCTCCTTGGATTCCATTAAGGAGTAGACCCAACCTTTCTCAGCTTGTTTCTCTGCAGATGTGGGCATCATTAGAGAATCATATTGGTTCCATGCTTAGTAAGGTTAATCAATTGAATAGACTCGGGGGCTCAGCATTTCTAAGTGCTGGTGTTCCATAGCTGGGAGGAGATAAAGAGATCTGGAATGATTCCTGCCACCCACACTGGCTGTTCTCTACCATGGCTTTCCATTGGTAGGACTAGGAAGTGTCAGGCTAGGAAGAAGTCTATCAACTCAGCATGTCCTCAGACAGTTTTCGGGCTTTTTCTGTACCAGTTCACGTATGTGGGAGAAGGGAGCTGTATGCTTTAACTTCTATACTGGTCAAGAGTGTCTTTAATAATCACCCCACTAAGAGAATACATGGCAGGCAGGCAATTCCCCACAGGGAACTGAACTGCTGCTGGGAACCGGGTGTGGGTACTGGGCAGCCATAGTAGGCCAGCATTCACCACTTCTTGCCTAGTGGATTGTTTCTTGGTTGTCGTTCCTAATTCTCTGGAGGGTCCAAATGTGCTTGAAGTTTACTCACATGTTGTCTGTGAGCATATCATCATCACCATCATCATCATCGTTGTCTTCATTGTTGTCATCATTTTGGATTTTCTTTTTGTTTTGTTTTGTTTGTTTTTTGAGACAGGGTCTCTCTGTGTTAGCCTTGGCTGTCATTTTGGATTTCCAAGACAGCGTTTCTCTGTGTGGTCCTGGCTGTCCTAGAACTCTCTATGTAGACCAGGCTGGTCTTGAACTCAGAGAGATCCAACTGCCTCTGCCTCCTGAGTGCTGCACCACCACCACCACCCAGCTTGAGCATATCTTATTAAAGTTAATTTATAGAGGAGGAACCTGTCCAGCAAATGACAAAGTTCAAACAGCTGGGAGAGTAGCACAGCTAGATTTTTGCCTTTGGTGGGTCAGACTCCAAAGCCTGGGGTGGCAATCACCTTGGTGCGGGGTTTCCCACTAGGGAAATCCTGGTAGGAAATGGCCCCTTCCTGCTCTCCTGTACACACAACCCACTGGACCCTCACTTATACTGACCCAGACTTTGAATGGTGCATTTCCTGAAGGCCCACATGGCAGTGCACAGTTTGAGAGTCCATGCCAGGTCAAGTCTTCTCAGGTCTTCCATTCCACACAGGTGGTTTTCTGAGAACTCTAGATTAGATAGATAGATAGATAGATAGATAGATAGATAGACAGAGACAGAGAGACAGGGAAACACACAGAGAGAAACACAGAGAGAGACACACACACATAGAGACACAGAAAGAGAGGGAGAGAGGGAAGGAAGGAGGGAGGGAAGGAGATAGGGATAGATAGAGATAGATAGATAGATAGAAACAATGAAAAGCAAGCAAGCAAGCAGTTTACCTACCCATCTACCACTATGATTGTTTCATTCAGAGACTCACAGAATATAATATACTGGTTCTCCAGGGATCACTAAAATTAGTAAATTGCATTTAGCTCTTGACCCATGCTGAAGATTGAACCTGGATGGGGGTGAGGAGCAGGCAAGGGTTCTACAACTGAACTATATCCCCAGCTCTTATGTTTTAATTAATTGGACCTTGGAAGTAGTGTTCTTTACATCTCTCCTTATGAACGTTGCTCAGGAGAACTTAGTGCAATGAAGTTTTCTATCTAGGCAAACCAAGCAGCATGTTCCCTGCTGGTGCAGAGGATAGCTTGTGGGGATATAGCCATCCCTGACTGCATCCTAGTGCTTTGACTGTGCTGGTTGAGGGTGTGGTGGAGTTCATGCTCTGTAGCATCTTCAGTTCTGTCTTCATACCAAGACCTAGATTATGCTTTAAATTTTTTTGTATGGTATTGGCACGGAGTCTAGGCCTCATGGGTGCCAAGCAACTTCTCTATCACTGTGTCACACCCCCAGTCCCATAGCTTCTTTTTGTGAACATCTCTCTCTCTTCTCTCTTCTCTAAATACAAGGGTGCAGCATCTCATAAAAATATTAAAACATTATGATCTATTTTAGGACGGTAGTAATACCAATTTAAGATAACTGGAGGTCTTCTAGGTAGTTCATAACAAGAGTTGAAGTGGGCAGCCATTTCAGCGTTTGTTCATGGACTATATCATACTTTGAATTTGAAGCAAGCATGTGACATCAAAGCATGGGACATCATCTGATTTTTCCCCCTCTCACTAGGATGCCTAGAAAAGAAGATTCTGTAATTTGATTGGCACATCCACAGTTAAATATAGCAATCTTGCTGGATGGTGGTGGCACATGCCTTTAATCTCAATACTCAGGAGGCAGGTGCAGGTTGATCTCTGAGTTGAAGGCCAGCCTGGTCTATGGAGAAAGTTCCAGGATAGCCAGGACTACACAAAGAAACCCTGTCCCAGAAAAACAAAACAAAACAAAACAAAACAACAGCAACAACAACAACAACAGCAGCAACAACAAAATAGCATTCTTACCTCAAATCCAAGGGACCTGACAGCATGTTTTGATATAATGCAAGATTTCTAAGTGGAATTTCCTAGCTTGTTCATGTGTGGATACATTAATGATAGTAGCAATGGCTTCTATTTAGAGACATTGTCATTAGAGAATTAAAGAGTAAGGTCTCTGCAGAATTACAGTGAATGCGTTTGAACTGTCAGCCATCTTCCCATGATGCATTGCAGGGCCCATCTTTTGGTTGCAAAGCAGCAAGGCTATAAATCTGGAAAGAGACAGTCAAATTACGAATTAGCCATATTGTGCTGTTAGCTGCAGATTTTATGATAAATTCTGCACATCATAATTCCCCTGCAACAGTTCTATCTATGGAGATTTGTACAAAATCTGTAAATGTCTTTAAAAATGAAGACTGATGAGTAATGTTTTGGGCAAACAATAAATACATAATGAAGCATCACCTTTGATCTTTCTTGCTTTCTATGGGGTCAAAGTTGGAATGGGTTATAAATCATGATTTATGCCTTTATGTCTCTGGTATTTTTTTTTATGTAGCCTTTCTCCCCGTTGGTTTGCTTTTGAGTTGTTTAATTATTCATCACTCCCCAATACCCAGGCTTCCTCAGTTAAGTCTATATGTTAACTTTGAATACAACTAGGCTTTCAATAATTGCTTTCCAGCTCCGCAAAGATATAAAAATATAAAAACATCTTTAAAAATATGTTGCATTATGGTAGTATTAATAATGGAATGGCATTAATGTGGAGACTGTTGCAGTAATTCTTTGTCTGGGGTTGAGGCCTAGCTCTCTCCATCCATGTTAGGAGGTCTATTGCTGTCATCCTTGCTCAGGTCATGTCTAGGTAGCCATGTTGGTGAGACTTCAAGTGTGTTGCTTCTGACCTTTCTGGGAGACCCAATCTCACAGCAAACTCTCTGTTCATCTGTCTCCCACAGGATTTCTGCCCCTTCTTCTGCAAGGGTCCCTGAGCCTCAGGTCCAGGTGTTGTATTGTAGATGTATCTATGGGAACTGCGGGCCACAGATACTCTTTCTCAGGGGAGAACACACTAATGGAATTCAGGCACCAAATGGTCAGCCCTGAAAGCATGCATGCAAGCAACATTATGTAACTGAGCAGGTTGTACTTATATATTTAGGAATATATATAATATATATGTTAGGAATATATTCCCATCGATGTATATGCACATATATACATACACACATAAATATATGTAACAATAATTAAAGAAAAAGAACCCATGAATTTGAAAGGGATGGGGCATACACAGGAGGGCTTGGAGGAGGAAAAGGAAGAAGTTATGTAATTATAATCTCAGTTTATTTCTTCTTCTTCTTTTTTTTTTTTTTTTTTGAGACAGGGTTTTTTTGTGTTCTGGAACTAGCTCTACAGATCAAACTGGCCTTGAACTCATAGAGATCTGCGTGCCTCTGCCTCCCAAGTCCTGGGATTATGGCACCATTCCTGGCTCAAAAAATACTTAAAAAAAAAAAAGTCTTACAATAAATAAAAGCTTAAAACTCATGTATACATATGTACATATGACCAACTGCAAATGAGTCAGTTTCTTTAAGTGAAAAATGTCTGACATTTTCATCTGCCATCTTTTTCTACTTTTCTTTGATCTTCAGATTTCTGACTTCTCACAGCAGCCGTGGGGAGTTGAACACACGTGCTTCTTCACATAGTTACAACAGACCTAAAAATGCTGCCTGACTTAATGGTTCAGACATTTGTAAAAAAGAACTTCTTTGTGTAGTATGTATGTATGGATACATGTGTGCACACATGTGTGTAAAGGCCACAAGTCAATGCTGGGTATACCTTTCTTGACGGCTTTTCACTAAGCTTTTGAGGCAGGGTCTATCCCTGAACTTCGAACTCTGTGCTCACGGACTCAGTTAACATGGCTAATTAGCAAGCTCCAGGGATGCCCTTGTCCCTGTCTCCCCAGGGCTGGGTCTCAAGTGCATACTGCCACGCTCAGTTTTTGAACATCGGTTTTAGAATCTGAACTCAGGCTTTCAGGCTCATTCAGCAAGCGGTTTACCTGCCTGCTCCCTAGCGACAAGGAGCCTTTAAAAGAGGGCGTTTTTTTTTTTTTTTTTTTATATGAGAATTAATTAATATTATAGTAAAACAAAGCCCACAATAGCTTTGCAGCCCCCGAGAAGCAGGGGATCTTCTCAAGTTAGACAGACAGCATTTGGGTGCTTTTGTGGTTGGTCTTACATTAGGGCTGATGGATGGCTGAAACTCTGCCCCACATTTAAGCCCCCTCCCCCGCCCACTCCACACTGTTTCATGTTAAAACACATCAATCAACTTTTTAGCATAACTCGGTGCTGTAATTGGATACTGACAAAAGCTTATTTCATACAGTACTTCTGTTAATTTGTTTTTATGCCCCAGTTAAAGTTACAAGCCACTTAGCACCTTATGGGGAAGAAACAGTTGCCATCATACTTAAGAAAAACCCCTGGGTGCCTCACACCCAGGGCAAAATCCCTCTTTGCTCTCCCACTGTCTCTATACCTTGTGAGTTAGTTCCCCTAAGTATGAAATTGTTGAAACAGCACAGAATATTTTAGCTAAACTGGAGTCACCTCATTAAGCATCCTATGCAAGGGTTGAATGTGGCCATGTGGCCACTCTAGTGAATATAGTCCCAGCACTAAAAAACATTTATTGCCACCATTAAAAAAAGAACTTTTAAAATGAGTTTGAAAGAAAGCCATTACCTCCTTAACTACCAAATAAACTCAGTGGTCTATGTAGATTATGATGAAATATCTCTGCTGCTTCAATCTTATTCTCTTTGTTCCAGAAGCTGTAATTCATGCTGTGCTTTTGCTGACAACTTGGTAACTATGTTTGCTCCCTGCCTGGCCCTAACCCCTTCTCATCTCTCGCCTTCTTTCACTTACACTGTTTGCTTTTTTGCTTTATTTGCTGTGTGCTCCTTTCCCTTCTCACAATAAATTATTCTCTTTCTCTCTCTGTCTCTGCCTCTCTCTCTGTTTCTCTGTCTCTCTCTCTGTTTCTCTGTCTCTCTGTCTCTGTCTCTGTGTCTGTGTCTCTGTCTCTCTGTCTCTGTCTCTCTCTCTGTCTCTCTGTCTCTGTCTCTGTCTCTCTCTCTCTCTCCTTCTCTCTGTCCCTGTGTGTCTTAAACAACAGAAACTTAAAATAAGCCTTGGTTGCTTTGGGGACGTGTGGTTGAGAACAGGCTACTGGAGGCTGTGTTACTTAGACATTCTGTTAACACTGTTTTGCAAATATTGCAGCCTCCTGATGTGCAGGAATGGGAATTCAGGGTCGACAGAGTGCTTGCCTAGTGTACAGAAGCCCGGGTTAGAGCTCCAGAGCCACATAGGTTGGGTTGCATAAAACATGGCACCACGCATCTGCAACTCAGTACTCAGGCAGCTCAGAAGGATCGGAAGTTTTAGGTCATCACTGGCTGAAAAAAAGTTTGAGGCCACCCAGGGCTATATGAGACTTGGTCCTAAAATATACACATATTAAAACATATTTAAGAAAGTGTAAGTGAATTTACTTGGATTAGAAATCAAGAAGTATTTCTTCTATCTACCATCAAACCAATATTTTTAAAAAAAATCAGGACGGTGGGGCTGGAGAGATGGCTCAGTGGTTAAAGCACTGTCTGCCCTTCCAAAGGACCTGGGTTCAATTTCTATCACAATTCCCGCTAAACCAACCCCTTTCCCCAGGTAACTCCCAGGGCCTGAAAATGCTGAGATCAGCCAGAATTTTCTTTATTTTTAAAAATGTCTTCATTTATTTTGCCTGTGTTCATGGGAGTCCAGGCAACTATGTGCCGTGCCATGCATGTGGAGGTCAGAGAACAGCTTTTGGGAGTTGGTTCTCTCTCTCCACCCTGTGGGACCCAGGCATTGAGCTCAGATCACCAGGCTTACAATGTGTGCATGGCAATCACTGCTACTGCTGAGTCCTCCAGACCAAATTTTCTGACATATCATAGAAAAGAATTTTGCAAATTGAGCCATAAAGTGGTGCAGTAGGGATACGGGTGCTTGTCACTCAAGCCCTACAACCTGAGTCTGATGCCTAGAACCCATGGTGGAAGGAGAATTGACTCCTGAAAGTTGTCTCTTCATCTCCATTCACTTACCTGTCAGCACTTAGGTGCATTCACACACACACACACACACACACACACACACACACACACACACACACACACACGATAAATTAAAAAAAAAAGAAATGCTTCTTCCTAGCACAGTCATATCTTGAGGAAATAAGGATAGAAGAAAATCAGAGAAATACAAGAAAGGCAGGCTTCAGAAAACATTGCCCAAGTTCCGTGGCAGTGTCATTTTGAAAGTGATCAGATGATTGGTGACATGGCAGTGCTTCTCATGTTTCCAACAGCAAGATGCCTTAACACAACAGCTCGACCCTGAGAGTTTCATAGCTCCACTAAAAACAGACCTTCAGGTGAGCTAGAATATGGGGAGACCTAAGGATAATGTTTCACAGAAAACCTTGTGGCCATGTAGAATGCTCATAGGCTAGCAGTTCTTTTGCAAGGCCACGCAAACACAACTGAATAGCATCGGTGTTGGCAAACATCCAGTTCAGTTCTGCAGAAGGACAACACTGGTAACTATCAAGTACTTAGCACCTCCCTGGAGAGATGACCTGATGGAGTTGGTCAGTGGCATTAAGAGAGCTGGGCAGAAGACTTTAGGAAGAGCCTCTTGTCAACCTTCCATGTCCCTTTTGAATTTGGAGCAAAGACTAGAACAAATTTGTGCTCTCATTGAGTTGGCAAATCTTGGATTGTTGGGGGTAGGACCACATCTTTACTGTGCTGGTGGATGGAGGAGGTCAGTCCTGGGGCTGCCTCCCAGAGTCACTACCATCACTCAACTTGTCAAGGAGAGGCAGGTTAGGAAGTGCATATGCTGGTATGCTTTTGAACATGTCTTCGCACAGAGGGTGCAGGCAACCTTTAGAAAACATGGCAGAATTCTATTGGTTTGTTGAAGAGCACATGAGACATGGTAACTCCAGGAAGAGTCTTCCTGGTGTCAGCCTGCCTTTAGGAGGATCTCCAGTAGTAAGTGGGCAGAGCCATTTAGTTTTCAGTGAAGCAACCCAATGTACAGGGTTTTTTTTTTAATGATGGAGAAAGCAAAAGACCTTTACTGTATATGAAGCTTTGAGTAATCCCAGCCTGGAGGAATGACTTCCATCAAGAAAAACCATTGTGAGCATATTAATATATCAGTCAGGGTCCTCTGGAGGAGCAAAACTTATAGAATATCTATATATTTCTATATATATCATTACACATACACACATATTTATTATAATGACCTACAGGCCATGGCTCAGCTCTCCTGAGGGATCCACCAGAGAAGACTCCTTGGACACAGGTTCAAGCAAACATCAGTTTTTATTAGCCAGCTGGAAATTAAATGGGCGTTTGGGACCTGAGCGCAATTCCAGTCCTTCCTCAGGAAGAGCTTTTAAGCACAAACCCTACTTCCTGTGTTGATGCACCTCAACAAAAACAGTTATCTAGAAGTAGAGCTACAGAAGCCAAAAAGCAATATTAGCATGTTTAAAGAGTTTCCCAGAACTATGGATTTTGATGGATTAGGTCTTTGTTTTCATTTTTCTCAGGTGTTGCTGCCTTTGTGCTGGGTTCCAAGGCTTGAATGGTACTTCCAATATGGCGTCAGTTGTGATCAGGTCTAAGGTAAGGGGCTGTCTACCAATGAAAGGTCCAAGAATTTAGTATTTGCTCAATACACAAGGCTGGATATCTTGGCTGGTGTTCAGTGTACACTGGAATCCTTAAGAAGTTGGCTCTAATGCCAGTGAAGCAATGGGTTTGCCAGTGAGAGTGAGAGCAAGCTGGCCAAGAGAACAAGCTTCCTTTACCATGTCCTTTATATAGGCTACCAGCAGAAGGTGTGGCCCAGATTAAAAATGTGCCTTCCCATCTCAAAAGATTTAATTAAGAAAATTTCCCTCACAAGTGTCCCCAACCACTTGGGTTTTGGTTAATTTGAGCTGACAACCAAGCATAGCCACCATGGTGGAACTTATTTATGGTAAAATCTACACCAAATAAGCCAAACTTAAAGTGTCAATTTGTTACCAAAGTGCCTAATAAAAATAGAACCTGAATAAAAAAAGACTAGTTTCTAGAAAATTCCAACTAGGATGTTTGGCAGCAGTTTTTCAGTTTGATAGGACAAGTCATAAAGACCCTTCTACATTTTCCTCTGGTCTGCTTTGCAGCCCATTTAAGTACACACTGGCTCTCTCTGTTTCTTTTTAAAAGCACATTTACTTTTATTTTATGTATATGAGTGTTTGCCTGCATATGTGTCTATGCATCATGTGCATGCCTGATCTCAGAAAGCAGAAGAGGGTGTTGAAGTCTTTGGAACTAGAGCTATGCACAAATTTAAGCCACCGTGTAGGTGCTGAGAACTGAACCTAGGTCTTCTGGAGGAGCAGCCAGGGCTTCTAATTGCTGAGCCATTGCTCTAGCCCAGGCTCTGTCTTTAAATGCAGATTGTTGTGTGGTTTGGCCAAGCCTTTTGATTATGATACCATCATGTGGATATCTACTTCCTATACCAGCCACTATTGTCTTTGTCTAATTCTTCTTATTTATATGGAAATATAAAAAAATGCTTTGAGAAGGAATGAATTAAGTCTCACCATAGTTTTAAAACGAATTGCAAACCATCTGAGATATTTCATGAAACCCAGGCCTCATGGTGGAAAACTGTACCTACCTGTGCTAACATTTGTGTCTGTAGTGCTTTGAATAGGAATGGCCTCCATCGACTCAGTACGTGAATGTTTGGCCCATAGGGAGTGGTACTGTTAGGAGGTGTGGCCTTGTGGAGTAGGTGTGGCCTTGTTGGAGAAAGTGTGTCACCGTGGGGGGTGGCTTTGAGGTCTCATATGGTCAAGCTAGTCCTAGTATGGTCCACAGTCTCCTGATGCTGGCTGCGGATCAAGATGTAGAACTCTCAGCTCCTTCTCCGGCACCGTGTCTGCCCGTATGCCGCCATGACGATAACGGACTAAATCTCTGAAACTACAAGCCAGCCCCAAATAAGAGTTTCTGTGGAGCTGGTCTGGGTAGTGATGACCTTTAACCCAGGCACTCAAGGGGTAGAGTCAGGTGAATCTCAGAGGCCAGCCTGGTCTACAGACTGAGTTTCAGGATACAGAGGCTAAATAAAAAACCATGTCTCGAAAAACCAAACCAAACCAAACCAAAACTAAAAAAAAGAACAACACCCCCCAATACAAACAAACAAACAAACAAAAAACCAAAACCACACTAAAACAACCCCCAAAACAAAATACAAAAACAAAACAAAACAAAACAAAACAAAACAAAAAACCAATCTCCTCAAAAACCCAAAAAACAAAAACTAAACAAAACAACAAAAGTCCAGGGTTGCCATGGTCACGATGTCTCCTCACAGCAATAGAAACCCTAACCAAGACACCCACCAATTTGCCTAAAATATAACAAAAAATCAGAAGGCTTTAGAGTTATAGAGTTGCAGCCTAGGGCCAGGGCAGCCAATGGGCAGACCTGTTCACATTTGTCCCCTTCTTCCTAGATATTACCTGTGTCCTCAGTGCATTTTACCATTCTTCTGGCCTCAGACAAGTTCTGGGCTAAAGCCAAACAAACAGTGTGCTTGTTGGCGCGCGTGCGTGCGTGCGTGCGTGCGTGCGTGCGTGTGTGTGTGTGTGTGTGTGTGTGTGTGTGTGTGTAAGCACCTGTTAAGAACATAGACTTGTTAGGATGGCTCTACAGTTCCATGTGTGGCTTTGGAGGATGGTGGCCTATGTGGGTCATATAGGAACACTGCTCAGGGGCTCCCTGAACCTGTTCAGTGTTCTTCTGTTGTGGTCTTGATGTTCTGAATGCTTTTAGGCAGACACTCCATGTTTTCATCCTACAACTGGCTTCCATGAGTTATGCAGTTGGTCTTGACTATGGGCCTGTGGTGGGTTTATGCAGATATTCTGTTGGGGTTTCCTGGCACCTGTGCAGGGGTAGCACCATACACACTCTTGCACCAGAGCTCCCATCTGCAAGGCAGAGGCAGATGGCTAAGAAGCCAAGAACACGAAAACCTGGGCCACTTTCATGTTTGTCCTTTCCCAAAGCTCTGGGAAAGTTGTAAGTTAAAAATATTTGTGGATAATTATCTGGCTGTTGCCTCTGCCTCGAGATAGACCTCAGCTGAGCTGATGTACGGTTTGAAAATTTATGGGGCATCTGTGGCTTTGTGATAACTGCAGGAGGCATCGCAGGCCCTTGGTGGCTGTGGCTCAGGGATGCTTAAATTCTACAATGCGCCAGGCACGCCCACACACATAGAAATCTGGATCATACGTGACACTCAAAGGATAATGCGTATATTCTTTCGTGTGTGCACATGTGGGTATGTTCAAGTGTACAAAGGTGAAGAGGCCAGAGGTCAACGTAAGGTGCTGTTCCTCAGGAGCCATCATCTTGTTTTCTGAGACAGTCTCTCACTGACTTGGAACTTACCAAAGAGGCTGTGCTGGCTGGCCTATGAGCCCCAGGGAGCCTTCTGTCTCTCCACATCCCCAGCACTGAGATTCCAAGCACACACCTCCATTTTTTTTTTTTTTCCGTGGATTTTGGGTCTTGAACTAAGGTTCTCACGCTTTCACAGCTGGCGAACCCTTCACCAACTGAGCCATCTTCCCAGCCCCTTGCACACAGGTTCTTGAGATTGAGACTGTTTCTCTTCACAGGTGTCAGGAAGGTGACACCGTCCTCCACAGGGTGCGTCCTGCTTTTGCTTGGCTTTATGATAGCCAGAACCATTCATGGTTATACGTGCAGTAAATTTTGAAATAATACCACAGCCTGGGCATCTGGGACTTATTTAAGAATTCAATATCGCATTTGAACTTCTGTCACTAGAAGTAACTGCTTGTGGCATGGAACTGCTGATGGAGCCCACCCTCAGTCTGCACAGGCTGAAGAAACTAAGGCAGCTTCAAGGACAAGGTGATGCTTCCTGTGCTTGGCACTTATTCCAAAGTGTCAAGGTGAAGGCACTTCCTCTAAGTAGGTGGCAACCCATGACATCTTGTCATGTGGCCCACTGCAGCACAGGACTTGGTAAGCTATGGCCTGTGGCCCAGGGTCATCCTGTAGCATGTTTTCGTAGAGTCCTTGTGCTAAGAATGGCTCTCTTAATTTTTTGGTTGCCATACTTTAGAGGATGTTAAAAAATAAAAATAATATTTAACTATGTGGCTCACCCTCACAATTTCTAAACCAGATCTCTCTGTTTTTTTTGTTTTTTGTTTGTTTGTTTTTAAACCGAAAAGGCCACTGGTTTCTGGTCTACCATGGAAAATCTCAAGCATGTTTCTAGCAACCCATAGTTTATTATCTGCTATGATCTGTTATCTCCTTTTTTTGTTGCAGTATGGTCAATGAACAGATTTTGGTAATTTGTCTATGTTTGGAGAGCTACCGTTTCCTATTAGAAAGTAAAAGACAAGGTCTGATATTTGTTATGTTAGGTTGGTGTGTTCAAAGCCACTGTTTGGGAAGAGCCACATAGAATAGACTTGCACTCTCCTTCTTGCCTCACTTTGAGGCTCTCGGAGGCTGGGCCAACAGCAGAAGACTGGAGCTAGCCAATGGGAGCTGCAGTTAGCTAAGTCCCTTCTTTCCCATTGTGGTTGCTGGCTTCTGCTCTGGGCCACACTGGCCTTGGATCCTGGATCCCAGCCTGCTCTCAGCCCAGGGACCTCTTCCCCCTTTCAATCTTATTCCTCTGTGCATCCACCACTTTCTCCTTCCACTGCCTAGTGCCCTGGAGATCCCATCCAGCTCTCTGTTGGATGTGGCACATGGTCTCCTAGGTTTTGTTCTTTTGCTTCCCCTTGGATTTGCCTTCTCCTCCTCAACTAACCTTTCTCCCTCCCTCCTTCCTTCCCTCCCTCTCTTCTTCCCTCCCTCCCTCCCTCCTTTGCTCCTGCCTCCTGTTTGACTTTGCCTTGTACTGCTGAGAGCAGGTGTGTGTGTGTGTGTGTGTGTGTGTGTGTGTGTGTGTGTGTGTGTGTGTGTATAAAGTGTACATGTTCATGTGGGTGCACATACATACTTGTGAGCATGTGTGTAAAGGCCAAAGGTTGACGTGCGGTATCTTCCTTGTTCACTGTCCACATTTTCTTTCTGAGACAGACTTTCTCAATGAACCTAAAGCTCATTTACTGGACAAGACAGCTGGTCAGGATCTGCCTCTGTCCCCTGTCCACTGCTAGGATTATGGACACTCATCACCATGTCCAGATCCTTCTGTGAGTGTTGGGGATCTGAGCTTAGGCCTTCATGCTTGGGTGACAGGTACTTCAACAACTGAGGGGCCTCCCAAGACACACTTTTGAGTTTTTATAGTAACTTTCTCACTTCTGGGCCCCACGGTCCATATGCCGGAGACTTGTTCCTCAGAGTGGCAGTGCTGAAGAGGAGGAATGGGGCCTACTGTGAGGCAATTAGATCATTGTGGACACTAACTCTGAGGAGATTCATGTTGTCTTCCTGGACTGCGGGGTCACTTCTCTCCAGAGTGCCTTAGAGAGTGGCCACCTAATTCACTTGGCCTATTTTGCACGTGGACATTTCTTTCTGAGTCCCATGTTGTGACAGGATGGAGGAGCCTTTAGTAGAGGGTGGGCAGATGGAGCTGACTGATGCTGAGTTTTAAGCCTCCTACACGTGAGCTAAATAAAACTTGTATTTAGAGGTGTTTATGCACTTTGCTATAGCAACAGAAAACAAACTAATACTATGCCAAGCCTGTCACTTCTACAAAGGAAAAAAAAAAAAAAAAAAGAACAACAAAAAAACAAAGAAGCATTCTTTTGTCTGGGAGCCTGAAATACCCTGTATCTAGCATCTGCGTTGGTGTCAGGAGGGCATCTCTCCTTCTTTATCTGTAGTTGGCCTTTCGACAGCAAGTGATAACAATCCAAGATTTGTTCAGGAATGGCTTTTCTGTGCTCATGTAACTTCTGCCTTGGATGGTTGCAGTTGCTCAGACGAAGTCAAGAATCTTTCTATCTATTGGCTCCATGTAGCATGTACCCTTCTACCTGGTGGCCACATTGGCTGTGGGTGGGGCAAGTGGCTCTCTCCCCACTCTTTGCTTTTCTTCTATGAAGAAGGCAGGATGCTTTTGTTCCTCTCCGTGACACTTCACAATACTAGGCATGCATGATGGAGCTGCCTCCTCTTTTTGGCAGGGCCTGTCTTCAGGATTCTATTTTGGGCTTTGTAGCACAGGGTTTTCCCCATGTGGCTGGTGCTTACAGTTCTGTAGGGTGACAGTAGGGGTACAATTATGAGTTTGAATCCTATTTAATTCTCCAGTAATGAGGCTGGCTCTGTTCATCCTTATCATCTGACTTCTATATCAATCAATCTCTTTTGTGTGTATATATAGGTTCTAATGTTGACCTCATATTGACCTGTAAACCTATCTACTGCCTGTATTCATTTTCATCTGACCAGCTCAGCAACCCCAAAGAAGGGCTCCTTCCTCTGCCTTGTGCTAACAGAAGCCTCTCAGTACATATGCTGGGGTCACAGGACTGTCATTGATCCAGGACCTTGACATACCCAAAGGTCATCCCTGTGAGAACACACCAATTGTAGTGAGAGGGAGGGCTGGCTCCAAAAGTGGTGCTTCACAAGCGGTAATGGACACATGTGCTCTCCAGGGCTATTTAGGAAGATGCAGCTCCTGATTTGGAGGGCTGTGATTGGTTCTGAGAGCTCCTGCTGCTACTCCTGGTCTGTGGGCAAGGACTGTAAAAGTCTAGTCTTAGATTTCAGTGCAGTTACCACAAGGCAAAGGAATTCTGGGAGACACATAGCTTTCTTTCTCTTGGCCCAAATATCTTTCTAAACCTCTTCTACTCAAATACACATAAGTTCTACATTTTCCACCAAACTTTCCCACAACAAATAGAATTAAACTTCTTAACATTTACTATTTGAAATCCATCAAATTTTCTGGGATGGTAGGATACACAGACATGAAAAAAAAAAAAAAAAAAAAAAAAAAAAAAAAAAAAAAGCACCTGGGTCCTATTTATCCTTGAAGAACTAAAGGAAGAGACCACGTTTCCCTCATCAGGGCCCTTAGTGTGAAGAGTTGCCTCACAGGTGGACCACAGTGGGAAGGGTTTCTACTGCTTAGGAGTGACCAAGAATTCTGCTTGTCACTGAAGCCAGGGTTGTGATGGCAGTCTCTCTGACCTGAGTAGGATTCTTCTGGACACTTAGTACTGTGTAAATTACCCATAGTGGCTCAAAACTACCACTATTTTATTCTCAAGTGTGCTACCTGGGCAGGGCTTGGAGGGGGACAACTCACTTCTTCTTTGTGACAGATTTTTGGGTAGACAGAGGTGGACTCATCAGAAGGCTTGCTCCTGTGTCTGAGCCGGTGAGAGTCAAACAGCTGGAGGCTGGCTGGAGTGCTGGGGGCTCCTCTCTCTTTTTGAGTCTCTTTCTATGATGTGTCTGTGGAGGATTTCTGGTGTCAGTAGGCGGATGCCTTAAGCACATGAGGAAGGGAGGGATGGAGATGAAAGAGTAGGGGGAAGAGAAGGAAAGAGAAGAAGATGGTGACAGCAAGAGGAGGAAGTGGAAGAAGAGAAGGGAGAGGAGGAGGAGGTGATGGAGGAAGTTGCATCCCCTTTTGTGAGGAGGGTGTTTTGGAATCACACAGCATCCTTCTATGCTGACCTCTAACTAGTCAATGTGTTTTAAAGGGCATGGTTTTTTTTTTTTTTTTTTTTTTTAATACGACCAGGGCTCTGCATTTCCAATGTTGAAAAATATTAATACCACACTGCAAGAAGACCCCAGCAATTGAATGCAAGGGGTGTATAGCCATCCTTGAGAAAATTAGAACGCCATTGATGCCATGAAAGAGATTATAACCTTAAAAACCTATACTTTCCTGACTCCTCCAAGGCTGATCTATGGCGTGTATGGCTGTGGTAGTCTCATAGTCACTCGTACGGCTGCCGATGAACCAATAGAATTCATTCAGCAAAGAATGAGGCGTCGGTACCTCGGGTTTGCCAGATTATAAGCAAATTGATTTCTTTTCAATTCACCTTGATCCTTCTAATCAGTATCATGTGAAGAATTTAGGATTTTGTAAGGTCAAAAAAGTGGAGACAACCTCCCGGAACTAGCCACCCAGCCCGTGTGTCCAGCGGAACTGTATAATTGTGGAGACTGGTTGTGGGGCTAAAACATAGGGCTCCTAGCTCCAGGGCATGGTAGCAGATGGGGTGTGGAGTGTAATAAGCTCCAACTCCCCATAGCAGCCTGGCCACATAAGGAAAACAATAATAACACTCCAAGAATGAAAGCATCCATCAGAAGTTGACAGTGCTCTGACATAGATTTTCCCCGTGTTACTCAAGGATCTAGTTAAGTACGATGAAGTTGCTAATAAAAATGCTTTGGTGGTCTTAATGAAACAGCCGTGCAGACCCCACTCTCCCTCCTTGTTAGGCAAGCAGAAAAGCTGCATGGGAATCTCCCCTGGCTACCCCTGGTCCTAGTCTGAGCAAACAAAAGGCCACCAGACCAGTTATCTTTTGGCATTTGAGGTGACATGTTGGTGGATTGCTTTAATGGCAGTTTCCAGTGTCGGGAAGCTGGTCTTGTCATTTTAGACAGAGAGCACATCCCTGGAGAGAGCAGGAGGCGACAGAGACGTAGAACTGCTTGTCCCCCTGGGAGTCTGAGAGGTTGCTTTGTTTTCTATTTCATTTTTTTATGAAACATTGTCCTTCAAGGCAAATGTGCTCTTGCTTATGGAGTCAGTGGGGAAAAGAGGGATTTACCGCATCCTGGAGCAGAGCCTGGCTGTGGTATGAGTGACGAGTGAGATTCTTCAGTTGCAATGTGGCCCCTTGGGCATTGTTAGAGTGTAGCCCACCTGCCCTGCCTGCTGGCCGCTCACTGTCTGGGTGACGTGGCATTGTTTACATTGGACCAGCATCTTTACTTCTGCCTCTGCTTTCGCTTTCTTGCCCATTCATTGAGGCAGAGGTGTTGGGGGCAGATAAGGAGACCAGAGGCTTGTGAACTTCTGTCTTCCTGTATCCCATGTGGCCATCTCTTCTGCCTGTAACAGTCTACAAGTAGGTTCTGCCTCACACCATTCCTAGGACCTAAATACCCTCCAACACAACACCCATTCCAGCTGAATTCCTCCTTCCCTCTCTGCTTTCTTTCCAGACCCACCTTCCTTCCATCTTTCTTTGGTTCTTAGAGCATTAAGAGTTTTATGGATGAAGTTTGTTTGTTTTTGTCCTCCTAGTATAAGGCACAGTCTGTCTGTCTGTCTGTCTGTCTGTCTGTCTGTCTGTCTGTCTGTTTCGAGACAGGGTTTCTCTGTGTAACCTTGGCTGTCCCAGACATGCTTTGTAGACCACGCTGGTCTGGAACTCACAGAGATCAACTTGCCTCTGCCTTCCACAAGGCTAGGTTTACAGGCCTGCACCACTGTGCCTGGCTCACAGTCAGTTTTTAAAGAAACAGTTTAAGATTCTGGCATGGTGCCACATATCTTCCATCTCAGCTACATAGAGATTTGGGGGATAGCTTAGGCTTTAAAAAACACAATAAAAACCCAGGAAAAAAAGAAATTAAAAAAGGGGGATAATTTATTTTATTTTTAATTTTTTGTTTTATTGGTTTTATACAATATACATTATAGTTAAACATATTGCATCACTATTTTATTTTATTTAATTAATTTATTTATTGTATATGAGTACTTTATCTGCAGAAGAGGGCACCAGATCACATTATAGATGGTTGTGATCCACCTTGTGGTTGCTGGGAATTGAACTCAAGACCTCTGGAAGAGCAGGCGGCATTCTTAACCACTGAGTCATCTCTCCAGCCCTCATTTTTTAATTTTTAAATTTTATTAATTTAATCAGATTGCAACTCAATTGTTATCCCATCACTTATATCCTCCCATTCCTCCCTCCCTCCCACTATTCATTTTTTAGCATATGCATTTATATTATTACACATGAATAAAATAAACTACATACAGCAGGAAGAACTATGAGACAATTAGAAATTATATAAATGTTACATTCATAGTGATTTGGCTATTTGTATTTGGCAAACTTGAAGTAGACATCTTTCCTGTCTTGTTGGCCTTAAATTTCTGAATGAAGATCAATATCTATCATATCTCATCTCTATTAACTTAAAACACCTATCTTGATCTAAAAACATCTTAACTTCTAACCCATTAAGCTTAATTGTAAGACTAAACTATCTGGTCTTCAAGCCCATCATAGATTTGAGAAGGAATAAAACTTAAATACCTGAGTAAACTGGAAGTGTGGGTTAGCAGCTTCCAAAATGAAAAAATAACTGAGACAGTTTGCTGCCTGAACAGTCACCTAACACTCTCTATAATGTTGGAGCATCATCTTCAGCCTTCTGGCCCAATATTTGCAAGGCAGGGACTATTGAGGACTTGCTTACCCTGTCTTGGCAGAGTTTGGCCATCTACTCTGCCTGCATCTAAGCTTGCCCATTTTTGATAATTTTTTTAATGTTTTTTTGAGACAAGGTTTCTCTGTGTAGCCTGGGCTGTCCTGGACTCACTTTGTAGACCAGGCTGGCCTTGCAGTCACAGCAATCTGCCTGCCTCTGCCTCCCGAGTGCTGGGATTAAAGGCTTGCTCCACCATACCCGGCTTGATAATTTTTAATATAGACTTAAGCACAGGCATTGAAGGAGAAGGGCACTTAGGGCAAAGAGAGCATACACCTAAGACATGGGTATGTGCTTCTAAACAGAGTCACACATTTAAGTAACAGGTGGGCTTTTACAAAGCACTGGCGCCACGTCACTAGCCTGCATCTGCCCTCTCCAAGTCACTAAATCTGACACGACCTGCTGGTCCTACAGATGAAAAAACCGAGGCCCGCGAAGACAGAAAGACAGACATATTTGGACAAACAATGCCATTTGAGGCTGAATTGGGCTAATGTTCTACCACTTCCAGTATAGTCTGAGAGTGCTTAACCCCAGCCAGGACCAACCTTTCTCGCCAAATAGGACATGAGCTTTTCCCGTGTGAGTTTTTTAAAAAAAAATTGTGATATCTAACAAAGTTACCACTTGAACTTTTAAAATATTTTATACAGTTTGTGCTTATTTTTAGTTTAGTTTTAGATCTCTAGACTATCATAAAAAATATACTCAATTTTATCTAAAATTTTCAGTTAAAAAAAAAACCCTTACATTAGCATGTGATGTATCGGGTTTCCTTAAAGCATTTTTATGTCTGCTCCCCTCACCCCTCCTCTTCCCCACCCCAGGCTAGAGCCTTCAGCCCTCAGTGTTCCCCCTTTCGTGTTTATATCACATGTGTTCTAGTACCCTCCCTGCCACTCTCCCTTAAAGCCTATTTCTTTCCTCTCTCTAGCACTTTTCTGATTTCTTGGCATCTCCCCCACCTACAAGTGTTATCTAGATATGCATATATAAAAAAATAGAAGCCAGAAAACAAGGTAGAACTTAAGGTCTGCCTCTGAGGGAGAACATGAGTTGTTTATCTTTCTGGGTCTGAATTGCCTTGTTTAACGCAACACTTTGCAGGTCTACCCATTTCTTGGAAATTGTATAAGTTCATTTTTTTTCCTTACAGCGGGTTGAAAAGTCCACTGCATAAATGCACCACATCTTCACTATTCATTCTTCTGTTGATGGACATTTAAGCTCTTTCCTTTCCCTAGCTTTTGTGAATGAAAGGAGCAGCAACGTACTTGGCTGAGCAAGTGTCTCTGTGATATGATATGGAGTCCTTTGGGCATGCGCAGCCAGGTCGGGTGTGGCCACAACTCTTGGGGCTGACTTTGTCATAGTGCTTTCTCATGCCTCTGGACCAAGGGTTGCTCAGGATACCTGAGACTCATGCCTTTCCTTGTGCTGCGGTCATGTGCTCCTCACGTGATAGCTGGCGCTTATGATGTCAGACACTGGCATGGTGGCTACGACTAGGCAGAAATTCTGCATGTGTTTCCTGAATCACAGACACCACACAGAGGAGCATGAAGGTTCTTGTTGTGTTCTGTCTTTCTCTACTCTAAACTCTGAGTGTTCCCATCCTCGACTGCTTCCAGTCCTAAAAACTATCCCCACAGACTTGTGACTTCACAGTGGGTGTGGAAAGCCTGTTGGAAGTGCGCATACTTTGTATGACCTGGGGTTTATCTCTTTCCTCACTGGACTTGACTTCTGCACAAGAAACGTACAGTGTCATCATGTTGACAAGGAGTCATTGAACAATTAGCCCATGTCATTAAAGGTTTGTTAGCAACCTCATTGCACAAGTGTGGCCCTGGGTAGCATCTCTGTAAACCATTGTTCCTCCCCATCTGTTGTGAAAAGAGTTGACTGTGTACTGTGGTGGTTCCATCCTGGAGGAAGGAGTTCTCATTGACAATAAAAAGCTCCCGTTGGGTTTGCTTTGCAAATACAGCCCTCCTCTTGCTCAAGATCCACAGGCCTCAGGTGCCAAGTGGGAACTGAAGGCTGCTTTTGTAGCTCTTTGATGCCATCTACATAATGGGAAACTTTGTTTATGTAACTGGCTCTTTCCTCACCGGACTGAGTGGCCAGAGGCTGGGGCCTGCTCTCTTCACGCTATCTCCATGGTCACCAAGCAGGACTGCCATCACCACCAATCATCCCTAACTGAGATAGAGTGGATTGCATTTCACGCCTCCTTTTTCTTAGACTTGAGGTCTACTTGCATGTGTATGGCACAGTTGCTTCACAGAGAAGTTGTTTGATTAGCCGAAGAAAGTGAGGACAAGGGACACTTGCTGTGTTTCTGTGTACCAAACGGTGTATCTTTTGAAGTGGATAAAAAAAAAAAAAAAAAAAAAATCACGACATCAACAGGTCCGAGTAGCTGCAGACCCCCCACATTCTTCCAGGATTCCTTTGGAAATTGCCTTGAAAATAAATCAGCGCAGAACTTAGGAGGGGTAATTAAGTCAGAACATATGTGGGGTGGTATGGGGGAGGGGTTTAAAAATAGGCGGTCCCTGACTTAACTTGGTTCAACTTGGGATGACTTTATGGTGGTGTGAAAATGACACATATTCAGTGGATTTCAAATTCTGAGTTTGGATCTTTTCCTGGGATTGGGATATGTGCTCTGATGTGTGCTCATGGTGCAGGGCAGTAGCAGAGAGTGGCAGCCACCAGTCACCCACTTCATCATGAGGACACTCCCTGAGCGCTCCAGATATCTTGTTGCTGAGCTGCCATGTTCAGTAGGGCAGTTATATAAAATACACTTTCAACCCAGGGTATTTTCAACTTATTAGGTTTTTCAGAATGTAATTCCATTGTCCGTCAAGAGGCGATCTATGAGGCCCAGGATGTCATGGGAGGCCTCCTGAAACCCAACACAACATTCCTTGTTGCTAAGCTATCATGTTCATTAAAGTAAGTGTATTAACACATTTCAGCCTAGGCCTTTTTCAAGTTAGAATGGATTTTTCTAGACTGTGGCCCCATTGCTGTCAAGAGGCGTTGATGAAGGTATTGAGACTTTACACTCATAGGTCAACAGGTTTGCAGGGAGATGCAGAAGATCTGTTTAGTTAACACCCCCAAATGTCCACAGGCAAGTGGCCCTCGGTGCAGGGGGTCCTTAAAGCAGGCAGCTCTCAATGCAGTTTGGTTCTCAGCACAATAACAAAAAGAAACCCTGACTTTTAAGGAAATCTTGGAGCCCCACCTGGGTAAAATGACATATTTTCCAAGGGACATGCAACTACAGAACAGAGTTCTAATTACCTGCTTGCTGCTAGCATAGAACTCAGCTTGTAGCATAAAATAAACCATTGGATTCTGTGAGCAGGAATTTAGGAAGCACTTGTTTCAAACTCACCTGAAGCCCATAGCTGGGCACACAGGAGTGGATGACTGATTTCCAAAATGGCTGTCTCATAGAGATGCCCACATTCGTGCTCTCCTTCCCACATATATATTTACTTTCCGTGCTTAAAATCTATACAAACAAGTATTTTAAAAATCTCCCTCCCCCAAAACATGGCCTTTTTTTCAATTATGCTCAGGGCTACAGTGTTCATTGTCATCTGTCTGTCTGTCTGTCTGTCTGCCTGTCTCTCTGTCTGAATGACTGCCTAACTGCCCGCCTGTCTGCCCCTTGAACCTCTTCCAAGGCTCTTCATGTAGTTAGCTCATCTTCGTCAAGCATACTGGTCTCCTTCTAGAGGGAGGCTGGCATTGAAGAAGCAGGAACTCGAAGCTGCCAGGCTTGCTCAGAGCTCCGTGCACGGCTGCATGGTGTTGCTTCTGGTGTATCACACTGGTCAAAGCAGTCATGTGGCCTGCTGAGCCCAGGAATGTCCACAACGGGCTCTGTCATCTGATGGGGGCACTGCACAGGCTCGTTTCAGTAGGATCCCGTGGGATGAGAGAGTTGCCAGAGGTGGCATTAAAAATGCTCTCTTGCCTCTAGAACTCCCCTTCCCCCAAGGATTAGGCAAAAAAGGGATTCCCCAGAGCATGTCTGCCCAGGAGGAGGGTCCCCGTAATAGGCATGGGAATGGAAGGAAGTGTTTATTGGTAACAAAATATGAGTGGTGGACCGTTACTGTTTCCACAGTGACAGACCTTTATTGTATCTCTTTGCATAGTCTCTTCTATTTTTGAGAAACTAATATGACCTGCACATTTTTACATTTACCCCTTTGTGACCTCCCCATGTGTGACTCTTCATGGGACAGGGACCTCAGACTTATTGTGTGGCCATGGGACAGCACCCCAATCATGAATTAGTTCTGTATTTGTATATACACTCCAACTTTCCTTGAGTTTTAAAAATTCATATGCTCCCATCTTAGCCCTTCAGTGATATTTCCTCTTTCCACTTACACTTAAAAACCCAATTACTTTGCCTCATCAGATGTGGTGTTTCCATTCCGATTTCTGCCTGCTTCACTCCTCTGCAATCGATGCTATCATGTCACTGACACTAACTAGGGGTTTTATTACACGTTAGCAACAAAGAATTGCAGGTTCTTTGCATTTTTAAATGTCTTACCCACATGGAGGCTGTGCATACATTTCACTAAAATGCCTTGAACTTGATCCACAGATAGCCTCCTCTATATATTTGTGCTATTACTTTATGCTGAACAACAATTTCATACTCAGAACTGCCCCTGTTGGTCTGTGCGTTTTAAATGTCATCTGCTCATATTTATAAATGTGGAATGAGAATACTTAAATTGAGTTTCTTGAGTCTCAGACACTTCTGATTTGCCTAATGACTAAATAAAAAAAAAAAAAAAAAAAAGCAGCAGAAGAGATTAAGAAGAAAAGAAAAAAGAAATCTGAGGCATACAGAATTTCTAGGCAGTCAGGGATTGTTTAAAGCCGCTTTATTCGACAGGAACGGTTAATAAAAGAAACATTTCCCCTAAGAATTGCCGTGGCCTTTAATTAAACTCCTTTCCCATAGGTTTGTAATATAGCATTGAACAATGTTTGGTCAGTTTCCCTGCCTGGCTTTCTTAGTCACATGTTGGACTTTATTGGATCCTGGGTCCTAAGGGAACATTAGAAACAGAGAGAGGCAGGCTGCATCAAATGAAAAGTTAATTGTGTTTAAGCTGTGTTGGAAGCTAGCTTCCTCTCTGCTTTGCTGAGAGCCAAGCTAAACACGCAGGTGTCCAGCTGTCAGGCTCAGTCCATGGTTGGATGTTTACCTGGCTCAGAGCAAAGTCCCATGGCCCAGAGCCTGGTGACCCTGGGAAAGGCCAGTTCACAGCCTCACCCCTCGGCTACCTCGGGCTGCAGGACAACGGGCAATGAGGGAATTCATTCTGCCCGTGGATCTAGAAGTTTGGGTTTTCTTCAAGAAAGACACACTGCTGCACCAAAACAGTTTATCAGGACTCAGAACAGTGGTGATAAAAGGCTGTAACAGCTTGGGAGTTTAACACTGTTGTGGCCGCTAAAGAAGCATTTCATCTGCTGTAGGAGTTCTCTGGTGGAATTTTGGGGGTCACTTATGTACACTATCATATCCTCTGTGAATAGGGATAATTTGACTTCCTCCTTTCCCATTTGGATCCCCTTGATCTCCTCTTGTTGTCTTATTGCTCTGGCTAGAACTTCAAGAACTATATTGAAGAGATATGGAGAAAGTGGGCATCCTTGTCTGGTCCCCAATTTTACAGGAATTTCCTTGAATATCTCTCCATTTAGGTTGATGTTAGCTATTGGCTTGTTGTATATAGCCTTTAATATGTTTAGGTATGTGCCTTCTATTCCCAATCTCTCCAGAATTTTAAACATGAATGGGTGTTGAATTTTGTCAAATGCTTTTTCTGAATCTAAGGAGATGATCATGTGGTTTTTCCTCTTTCAGTTTGTTTATATGGTGGATTACATTGATGGATTTCCATATGTTAAACCTATTGGGGCTTTAGGTGAGAAAAACATGGGAGAATGGGGGAAATAAAAGGATCCAGAGGGTCCTAGAAACCTACAAGAAGAACATTATGACAGACAGATCTGGCCCCAGGGGTCCTGCTTAAACTATGGCACCAGCCAAGGACAATATGTGCAATAAACTTCGAACCCCTACCCAGATCTAGCCAATGGACAGGACATTCTCCACAGTTGAGTGGAGAGTGGGGAATGACTTTCACATGAACTCTCGTGCCCCATATTTGACCACGTCCCTTGGATGGGGAGGCCTGGTGGCACTCAGAGGAAGGATAGCAGCCTACCGAGAAGAGACTTTGATACCCTATGATCGTATACAGGGGAAGGAGGTCCTCCTCAGTCACAGTCATAGGGGAGGGGAGTAGGGGGAAAGCGGGAGGGAGGGAGGAATGGGAAGATACAAGGGATGGGATAACAATTGAGATGTAATATGAATAAATTAATAAAATATTAAAAAACAAAAAAAGCATTTCATCTGATTTTCTTCCTACTTAAAAAATTGTAGTGTGTATGTGTGTGTGTGTGTGTGTGTGTGTGTGTGTGTGTGTGTGTGTGTGTGTGTATGTGTGTGCATTTGCGTGCAGGCATATACTTGCCATACCATATGTGGGGAGGTGAGAGGATGGATTTTCTGGGGTCAGTTTTCTTCTTCCACCTTGTTTTGAGGCAGGATTTCTCTTGTTTATACCACTGAGCTTTGTACTCCAGGCCAGCTGGTCTGCGAGCTTCCAACCAGCTTTCCTGTCTCTGTCTTCCATCTTACTGTAGGAATTCTAGAATCCTGGGATGGTAGATGTGCGCCACCACATCTGGCTTCCTTTTTGTTTTTTTAGAGACAAGATTTCTCTGTGTAGCATTGGTTGTCCTGGACTTTGTCGTCGTAGGCCAGGCTAGCCTCACGATCCACCTGCCTCTGCCTTCCTGAGTGCTGGGATTAAAGGTGTGTGCCACCACGAATGGCTCATGCCTGGCTTTTTAATGTGAGTTCTGGGAATCAAATTGAGTTTTTTAAGGCTTCAGGAGGAAACTCTTTAACCCTGCCATCTCTCTGGCCCCTTTCCTACTCCTGAGCTGAGATGTATGCATTGAGGGGTTAGCATATGAGACAGCAAAAAGCCTTTATTTCTGTGGGGCTGAAGAGATAGCTTAGCCTGTAAAGAGCGTGCCCCACAAGCATAATGACATGAGTTTGTATCACCTGCACTCATAAGGATCTGGGTATGGTGACACACACCTGTAGTGTCAGCACTGGGAAATGGAGATGGATGAACGCTGGCCAGGCTGGCTGAATCAGTGAGTTCCAGGTTCAGTGAGAGACCTTGTCTCAAAAAAAAGTAGAGAGTGACAGAAAAAGACATCTAACATTGACCCCTTCCCTCTGAAAGTATGTATGCATGTACACTTACACGCATGTGCACACGTGCGCGCGCGCGCGCACACACACACACACACACACGCGCACACGAAAGTAGATCATCTTTCTAAGGATTTGTAGCCTTCTTGTCTGTTCTTAGGGTATGTCATGTATCCTTGTCCATCTCTGGACTCATGTCCTTGGGAGGAGGACTCAGAAGCTTTGAAACACAGCTAACATTCAATTCTTCATCTGGAAGGTGCTGCCACACCTGTTTACTTTATGGTCATTTATCTAGCAGTCCATGTGTTTGCACTACTGAAAAATTAAGTTAAAACATGAATTTGCTAATGGTGGGTCATTCTTCAACCTATAAAAATGGCAGTTTTATGAGGTTCATTTTAATACTCTTTGCACAAAGATGTCATAAAAGAAGAGAGAGAATATTGGTAAATATCTCAGTAGTCACAAAGCTACGTTGCCCAAAGAAGCATCTTGTGGCCTAGGTATTGGTGATAACCACAGTAGCTTTTCTGGTCAATAATGGTCTTCATTCTCTTTTTGCACTGGGAGTCAGCACAGTGCTGGATCTTGCTTGGCCTTTGTCACCTGACGCGCATGAGACTGATCTCCCATGACATGTAAGCTGCTCAGTCTTGGGGAAGGTCTTGGGCCTAAGCTTTGTGTCTGATAAAGGAACATGCCTCATATATTGCTGAGCAGGCCACGGGAGACAAACTCTGTCCTGCTCCATGTTACCATCCTTACATCTCCTGGCTCTTTTGGGAATCTGAAACGACTCACTCTGAATTTCTCTTTACCTCTGTGACTGTGCCAGGCTCCCTTGTGCCAGCCAGCCTGCACACACCCATTCCCTTCCTGGAGAGTGCTCTTCTCCCATGACCTTGCTGACTCAGCTCTTGTTTACACTGGGCATCTTGGCTCATTTATTTAGAAGTTTAATTGTGTGTATGTTTCTACATGTGTGCAAGTGCCAGTAGAAGTCAGAAGAATGTGACGGAGTCTCTGAAGCTAGAGTTACCAGGTGGGTGAGGCGGGGGCGTTATGAGCTTCTGGATGCTTCTGGATGGGGTGTTGGGAAGTGAACTTGGGTCCTTGGCAAGAGCAGTACTGGCTCTTATCTCCTGAGCCATTTGTCTATCCCCTACTAAAAAAGTTGATTTTTGTGGCTATGTGAGTTTGTATACATGTAGCATGCATTTGTGTAAGTGTATATGTGTGTGTGTATGTGTGTGTGTGTGTGTGTGTGTGTGTAGAGATGTAGAAGTAAGAGGTCAACTTCCAGTCTTCCAGTGTATTCTTCAGATGCTTTCCTCCTTGGGTTTTTTGTTTTGTTTTGTTTTGTTTTTTGAGACAGGGTAAAGACCCCAAACACCATCCTCTTTGCCATAGCCCTTGGAAATAACCAATCTGTTCACATCTTGACTTGGAACCTGTGGCTTGAATGACAATGACATGATAAGTTGACTCACCCACATTGTATACATTGTCACTGCAACCTTAATAAGCAAATGTCCTTAACGTTGGTATACAATGACGTTATACATTAAGCAATCTAGAAATCTCAGTGATGTATAGTATAAAAATATTTTCTTGCTCGTGCCCTGAGGGTTGGGTAGTTCTTCTAAACTCTCTAGGTATAGAGGGCACAGGGCAGCTATGAATTCGACACAACACAAAATCATAAACTTACTTAAAAAAAAAAAAAGATTTTTGGGCAATTTAAAAAATAACTCAGTTTTGAGTGGTTCCCAAATGTGGTCTTCATAGATTGTGTTGTGTCACTATGTCAAAAGCTTGGGCACCTGCTAGGCTGGCTAAGTTCTGTACTTAGAAGATTACCTTCAGAGCCGGAAGCACAAGAGGCCACGGGAACCTATTCCAAGCTATTGGAAGCTCTGTCTAGTGCATTCAACTGGCCCAAAAGTCACCCGGCCAGGCCTGCTGCAAATGAGTACAAACATGTACACTATAAAACCTAGTGAAGCTTTGAAAAAAAAAATCACACAGTAATGAGAGGGAATAACCCAACTAACCATAATCCTTTTATTCCACAGACTTGTCCTTGATAAATGAGACTTGGGGGACACAGAGATGGCTTAGATGATAATGGTGTTTGCTGCTAAGCTTGATGGCTTGGGTTCAACTCCTGGAACATACATGCATGTATGTAGTGGTACATATGTGCATACATATGCACACACAGATTAAAAAAATAAAAAAGAATTGGCATACAAAGCTCTCAGTGGAATGCCTGGCATCTAGTCAGTATTTGACAAATGGCCAGTGGTATTATAATATTTTTTTGTTATTTTTATTTTTGAAAACACTTTCATGTTCATCTTCTAATGCAAGTGGAAATAAATGTTATCCTGCTACACAAGCAGAATTATCTGAGTGAGTTGCATCACACTACTTGGCTACAAGTCTCTGTGGAGCGCATTCTTGCAGCTATGATTAATTCTTTTAAATTCTTATAAATTACATGTCTACCTCATTGAGTTGGAACAGAGATATGATTTCAAGCTTATGTTTCTCGTTAGGATATCTAGGCCACAATTAAATGCCTTTGCCCCCTCTCTCCCTGAAAAGAAGAAATCAAAGATTCTTAAAATGGATCGCCATGAAGGGACACATAAATATGTTCCAGTCGATAACTGAATTCTCTAAAGCACCATTGAGACAAAGTGTTAACTGTTCTGATTAAATTTGTGATTGGTTAAGCTAGAAATCCATACGGTTGCATGTCACACAATCTTTAATAAATGGCACATGGAGTCTCTTAATTGTGCCCGTTTATCACTTCCTTCTGTTTCTAGATGCATAAAGTTATCAAAATCTGGAAAGTCACACGTTTTCATCTCTGCTTGCTTTGTTGGTCTTTGTCCTCTGTCTCTCTTGTCCTGAGTCTAGTTTTGAGTCAAATATTTCTGGCAAAGCCTTCACAACTAGTTTACATCTAGACTGTAGCAGGAAATCTCCTTGCCAAGAAGAATATTGGGACCAAAATTTACACCAGAGCTTCCTTTTTTTTTTCCACAAGAAAGCTTATTATTACCTATTACATCAGAAATACTTTTCTGTCTCCATCTCACCCCCCCCCCCCCCAATCTAAGCACTGTAGTCACAGTATGTTCTCCTTTTAATTTTTGACCTTGGGCATTTAATGCTGCTTTTGATGCTCATAATATATAGCAGTTGTTAGGATCTGAGCGACATTAGAATCGAACTCGGGCATGCTGTCGCCTTTGCTGTTTGAAGTCCGTCGACGCGAGTTTGAAGTATAATCCTGCCCTTGAACTTCTTGCCGCGAGTTCAATGAAGCACACTTCTAGGAAGCAGAGCACAGAGGTATTGGAAGATTCCGAATCAGCAAACTGAGGCATGATTTATAGACATCCCGACGGTGAGAAGATAGATGTACGTCGACTTGTTTGGTGCTGCTCGAGATGAGCATTGGCAAGTGTGTCTAGCTGGGAAGCAGGCATCTTCAGTGGAGGGTTGCAAGCTGAAAATTCCCAGGCACCCAGGTAGACACCTCCCCACTACCTCATATCACCAGGAATCCTTTCACACGCTACTGGAATCACAAGGAACCTTCCCAGCTTGTAAAGCAGTCAGTGGCCTCAGCTTCGTTGGAGGTTGTTATTCTAGGTGTCTGGAGGTGGAAGAGCGCATTCATTGTGCGAGGGATTTGTCATGTCTCTTCTTGGACTGCAACACCACAAGAAGGCCTGGTAAGAGCTTGGTTCATAACATAAGGCCTAATGAGTGTTTACTGTGTCTTAGACGCTGAGTGTCTTACACATACAAGTTTATGTTCTTTGGACACAGGGCCTCACGTAGCTCAAGCTGTCCTCAAATTCTCCATGCAGCTAAGGGATGACTTTAAACTCCCAATTCTCCTGCCTCAAAAGTCTTTTTAGATTAGCCATTGTACGTTGTACCATCTTTTCATGAAGATTGACCTGAGCCTTCAGACAGGGGTCGGGTGGGGTGCATAGCATGCCATGTGTGGAGCCGGAGGTCCAACCGTGGCAACTCAGCTATTGAGCCCATGTTCGTAATTACTGAATTTCCAAAGTCTCCCAGTTGTTCTACCTTTGACCCTCCCTCCCTCCCGCTTCCCTGAGTTTTAATGCCAGCATCTCTACAGGGGGCTCTTTTCTAAGCTCTGAGAGGTGGGGTGCTTGTCTTCAGGGAGTTGTTAGCCTCCTAGAGGAAATGGTAAACAAATAAGCCGGTAAGTAAATGAGTCCATCATTGAAGGAAGTCAGGGCAGGCACCTGGAGGTAGGAGCTGATGCACAGGCCATGGAGGGGTGCAGCTTATTGGCTTGCTCTCTATGGATTGCTCAGCCTGCTTTCTTGTAAAACCCAGGACCACCAACCCAGGAATGGCACCACCACCCACAGTGAGCTCTCCCACATTCATCAAGAAAAAACACCACAGGCTTGCCTACAGGCCAGTCTGATGGGGTCATTTTCTCAATTGAGGGACTCTGTTTCCAAACAACAACTTGAGCTTGTGTCACATTGACATAAAACTAGCCAACACATCACACGTGTCCTGCAAGTGCTTTACCCAGTGAGTCGTCTCCCTCGCCCAATGAGAAGGCTTTCAACAGAGGACACTAAAGTCTTTAGAACCCATCAGCTGACTTGTTGTAGGGCGTGCAGGGATGTGACAACAGAATAACCAAGTCTCTAGTATGGAAGGTCTGGGGTATCCTTGTGAACCTTTTACCGTGGTGGGGCACATTGTGAGAAGCATGTGCCAGTAGGTGACATTTTTAAACATTTCATTGTCTCTTTTCTTTTTTTTCCTTTTGTTTCTTCCTTCCTTATTCACCCCTTTCTTCCCCTCTCTTATTTCCTTTTCTTTGCAGTTTGGGAGGGGAGCCTAGGGCCCCTCCCATGCTGAACAAACCCTCTACCTCTGAGCCCTAACCTTAGCACTTAAAACCTCTTTTTTTTTTCTTTTTTGTGACAGGGTCTAACTCTCCTGGTTAGCGTGGCCTTGCCCTGGATTCTCTGGTCTCAGACTGTTGACTATGTGAGCTCCCAGGCTGCAGTGCCAGCCTCGTGTAGTAAGTAGCATGTTCATGCACTAGGCACAGTGCTTGGGGAATCTTTGTTCCATTTCTTTCCTCTCTAGCCCGTTTTGCTGTCCTTCTGGAAGAGGCAGTCAGTCTTTCCTCTATTTATGTCCTAAAATCGTTTCTCTATAACGAGGTCCAGTGAGGAAACCCAGTCGTTTAGGAGGTCAGCTAGGAGAGTGGAGAAGTGTCCTAGGGTTCAAGTCAGAGACTTCCTCACTGCTGACCAGTACTAGATGCAAACAGCTGCAGACGGCCTGCTTCTTGACTTAGTCTCTCCTTTTTAAGTAAGATCATGGGGTTTTGGTACTGGGAGGCTGGGTGTTGGTAGAGGCCAGAGCTGATTCTGTCTCTTGGACTGCCTTGCTGAGGATCCGAATTCCGCTTTTTGCTTGGTGGCAAGAAGGCTGCAGCAGGTGCGTTATCTGCGGAAGCTCAGGCAAAAGTGTCTCTGTATCTAGATCAGGATTGGTGCTATGCTGAGGAAACCACTGCACTCCTCTGGGGTGACTGAGATCAGGGGACCCAGTAAGGAGGAGCAGCTGGTGTGATTTTGATATATTAATATTTGGGGTGATGGGGATTGAGTCCAGGCCTTTGAGAATGGTCCCCATACATCCTAACACTGAGGTATGCGTCTACCTCCTCTTTTGGACTTTAAATCACCCCCCTTTCTTTTGTTCTTTCTTGTCCCTCTCCCACATGATACTGCTCCATTCCCCCCTCTGGAGTCAATAACATCTTCCAATGGTGCTGTGTGGCAAAGCTTACAGTTATTGAAAATAAAGTTGATTCCTGGCTCCTGGCTCCAGATCTTGGTTCTATTTTTGAGCCCCCATGTGGCTAATTATGAATTTATTGGAAGGTATGTGAGTCATGTCTGCCTGCCTGCATTGCAGACTCCTTGCAGACAGGGTCTACGTCAGTTTTTAGTTCATCAAGTTTTCCAGGCACCTACCAGAGTTAGTTGTCATTTTCTGTAGTTCACTAAAATAATGCATTAATATGTATAGAATCTTTCGGTATGCCTCTTGTAGGTATATAGTTAACTTCCAACTACAATCTAGGAAATAGTTAATATTTGTCAACTCGTGCATACTCCAGGCCTGCTATCAAGCGCCTATACTTGAGTCTTCACCACTCATTCACATAAGTGATGGTAGGACTGTAAGAAATGATTGAGATCTCTCATCAGGTAGAGTCTGCCCTTGCACAAATGCATGTTAGGAATAAGTCTGATATAGAACTCCCATAGAGCTCTGGAAAAGTCAAAGTTTCCTACCAAGCAGTGAATTCTGTTGCCTAATTTAATGCAATGAGCAGTGAATCTCTCTAGACTGTTGTAGCAGCAACCTCAGGTAGACCTTCTATGCTCAGTGATTATTTTCTTTCTTTCTTTCTTCTTTCTTTCTTTCTTTCTTTCTTTCTTTCTTTCTTTCTTTCTTTCTTTCTTTCTCTCTTTCTTTCTTTCATTCTTAAAAAGCCAGGGAACAGGGGCTTGGTTCAGTTTGGGCTGGGGTGGTTTGACTCTCAGCTGAACCTGCGTGCCTACAAAGGTTGATGTTCTGTAGTGTCAACCTCAGAGTAGCTTTGATGGCACGGGAGGGGGAGGTAGGGGGAGGCTCTGTGTGGCCAGTCGTCTCTGGTTGTCTCAGAGTTGAAAGGGAGTCTGAAAGGGAAGGGGTGGGCTGGTGGGAACTGAGGCAGTCAAGGGCTGATGATTGATTTATGTAGCTGTGAAGGAGGAGGAGTGATGACCTAGGTGCGGGCTTTGGGTCCAGGTATTGTGGACTCCCTGAAGGAGGCCTATTATTCTGTCTTATAAACAGGGCTGGTCCTTGGCTGAAGGGAAGTTGGCAATGTGGGTATTTGATAACCCCTCATCTCCCTTTCACTGGGCTCCATTGTCTCGTGTACCTTCCCAGGGCATCTGTCTTCAGTACTGTCACACTTGCCTAGTGCAAGATGACTGTGGTTCCCTCATTCTTATTTTCCAGAAAAGGCAACTTGGACTTGCCTGTTTATCTTGGCAACATTGTGAGGATGACTTAAATCCCACAGGACTCTAATGGTGTAAGGAGACTGGTGGTTTAATTTTTTTTTTTTTTTCTTTTTAGTTTGAATTCATTTTAGGTTTACTGAAAAGTTGTAAAGATAGCACAGAGAATTTTCTTATTCCCTAATGATAGTTCCTCACTTAATGTGGAAGAATTATCATGACCAGGATATGCACAATGAAAGGGAAAACCCCATGGACTGAATTCTGTTTCTTATTCAGAATTCACTAACTTCTCCTCCAGTGTCCCTGTTCTGTCTTAGTCTCCCATCTAGAGTCCCACATTGATTTCGATTGTTGTTTCTCTTTGCTTTCCTCCAGTTAGAGTTCTTCAACCTTTTCTTGTCTTCCATGACCTTCACACATGTATGTGAAAGTGCATGTGTGTGTGTGTGCATGAAAATGCATGTGCATGGCTCTCTGTCCCTGTCTCTGTTTCTCTGTCTCTGTGTCTCTGTGTCTGTCTGTCTGTCTGTCTCTCTGTATGGGTGTGTGTGGGGTGTGTGGGGTGGAGACAGGGATGACCTTGGGTGTTGCCCCCACCTTGCTTTCTAAGACTAGCTTTCTCACTGGCTTGGGATTCACTGATCAGGCTGGACTCAGCGAGCCTCAGGGATCCATCTTCTTCCTCTGTCCCTGCAGTGCTAGGATCATAAGCATGCACCACCCTGCTGGGTTTTTGTTTTTTGTTTTTTTTAAACGGGGTTCTGGGCATGGTGCTCGAGCCCTCATGCTTACACAGCAACCTTCACACTTTTGAAGAGCCTGGACAATCATTGTGTAGGAAAATCTTCAACTCAAGCCTCTGCAGTGCTCTCTCATGATTGTATTGAGGCTATACAATTTTGACAAGAATTCCAGAAAAATATTTGATTCTCATATTAAGGACTTTAGAAAGCTCACATCTTATCACAGAGGCATTTCCCTTGATCTCTTGGCTAAGCTGGTGGTTGACAAGTGTCTCCCATGTAAAGTTTTTATGTTATGGTGAATATACTATATCCCTCTTTTGTCCTCCTTCCATTCCCACTAATCCCCTTCCTTTTTCCAAGCGGACCCCCAACATCCCCTTTCTCTTGTTTGTATGCGTAGCAATTTAGTCAGGATTACTTACACGAGCATGGAAAACTCTTAAAAAATTATTTATTTATTCACTTTACATCCCAATTGTAGCCCCCTCCCTCCTCTCCTCCCAGTCCCACCCTCCCTTCCTCTTTTCCCATCCTCCCTTTCCTATTCCTCAGAAAAGGAAGCCCTCCTTACCCACCCACCCCAGATCCTCAAGGACTGAGCCATCCTCTTCTCTTGTTGCCTGGTGAGGCAGCCCAGCCAGGTGGGGTAGTTATCAAAAAGCAGGCAACAGAGTCCTTGTAAGAGACAGCCCCCCTCTCCCCTTACTAGGGACCCCCATGAAGCCTGAACTGCCCATTTCCTATATCTGTGTAGGGGACCTACGTCCAGGTCCTTGGTTGGTGCTTCAGTCTCCTCACACCCCTCTGGGCCCTGGTTGGTTGGTTCTGTTGGTCTTCTTGTGAAGGAGTACAGGAAACTTAACAGTGACTACACTACTGGAGAAAATCTCCTTTCTTCCTGTCCCTCTTCCCTCCCTCCCAGCAACCATTAACTGCCCATAGATCTTTGGCCGGGGGGGGGGGGGAAATGGCAGGCTTCCAGAAGCCCTCTGCTTCCCAGTCCCACAAGTCCTGAGTCAGCCCAAAGCACCAGTAAACCCTTGAGTGTCTGTTTTGCTTCTTCTTATTTCTTGGCTGGAGCGTCTCTTCATTTCTCCTGGCTGTCTTTTAAAGCTTTGCCCTGTTTGGATCCACGCAATGATCTCATGCCTTCATTGCCAGTTCTTAAGCCATCCCTTAAGCTTCAGCCTCGCCCTTCTATAGTCCGCTCTGTGTTGCCGCCACTGGGACTCCATAGGGTACATTTCTGCTCTTGCTGACTGCTTCCTGTGAGGCTCCGCCAGGATGGAGGTCGGAAGGGCGGCTCACTCCTGAGGATCAGCCCTGCATGCTGCTTCAGCAGCTGGTGGTGGGAGGATGCTCCCAGATTCTAGCACTGGAACCTGTCTATAGTTTCCCCCAGCATCAGCAGAATTGCCTGTGGTCTCAGTTCCTCAGGGACTGGCCAACGTTGTCTCCTCAGAACCCCGATGAGAATCCTTCTGCTGAGCTCAGACTTCACAGCCACGCCTCTTCCTCAGAGGTGTGAGTCTTAGGTCTGGACAGAAATTTCCACATTCTAATAATTTCAATTTTTTTCTTTGTTTCCTGCAGCCTTAGGGGTGGGGTAGGGTGGTGGAAGCTACTGCCTGCTGCTGCTGACCACGTGATGTGTGGTGTTCTCCTGTTGATCTGTATAGCATCTACAGTTTATCCCCAGAAGATACTGGTATTCCATTCTATGTTTAACAACAATAGTAGACACTTAGCTGATCATCTGAGCAGTGGGCAGGTAATGTTTGTCATTTGGTTTAGGAAGAAGCTCAAGTTAGACATGAGAATAGCAGGAGAATATAGAGATCACAAGAATTTAGCAGGAGCCCAGAGCCAGGTGGCCAGCCCAGATGACGGCAGAAGATGAGAGCAAAGAGGAGTACGTGTTCATTGCAAGATTCTGGCCCAGAAGAGCATCCAGGAGATTGTAGAGCTGGACAAATGTTAAGCATCTGTGAGTATGAGGAGGCCCTGATGGACAGCACATTTTTTCTCTCCTGACTCCTCCACTTCTCACATCACTGCTACCCATCTTGGTGTGTAGTGCTGTACCAGGTCCCCTGCTGCTGGATCTGACCTGTGATCTAGAGAGCTTCAAGAAGCAGTCACTCATGGAGAAGGGGTGTATGGAGCACAGGGTAAAAAAAAAATCTCAGGAATGAGGTACATCCAGAGAACATACAGGAAAAGGATTCAGATCGACGAGGTCAAGTTCATGGTGGGCTGCTATGATGGGGGAATAACAGTTTCTAGCATCCATAGAAGGAGAGTCTGGGGGCGTGTTGGCCTGGGCAGTTACAACATCAAGTTCCTATTCACAGGCAAGAAGACCATTGGGAAGTGAAACCTCAGCCTCCTAAAATAACAGAAGGGCTGAGTCTTCCAGGAGACAGGAAGGGTGATAAGCACACAGGACCAACATATCTTACCTTAATCCCTTTCCCACACAAAATGAGAATGCTAACAGGGACCCCAGCCAATGCAACCCTTCCTTCCTGGTTTACCCAGGACTAGCTCTGGCCCAGCTGGCCTCTATGGCCTCTTATCACACTGCTGCTTTCTGCCAATGCTGGTGTCACAGGGGAGTGACCTAGGCCAGGTCTCTGCCCCTCTTGGTGTCCATCCAGGTTCTGTTCGCTTGACTTCTCCCAGGTCTTGGCCGACCCTGGCTTCTAGAAGAAGGTGGAATGCTGTCTGGGTTGTCTATCCTACTTTGTCTCTGTCCTAGCCAAGCTGGGCCAAGCAGGATGGAGCCCAGGCTAGGCTGCCCAGCATCTCTAGCACTCCCTGATAAGTTTGTCACCCTCAGTTACCATCTAGCTATGCTATATTATTAGTACATGGAGTGGGTGCTATAACTCTCCCAGGCTGCACGAACACACGGTTTACCCTGACCTTGCCTTGTTGTGACCCAGTTACCAATGACTCACTCAGAAAGGCTGGAATCTGTTGCTGCTGCTCCGCCACAACCTAGTCATCCCTTGCTGCCCTCCTGTTCAGGGCTAGGAATAGCTCTGGTGGCTAGAGAAGATTTAATTGTCCAATTCAATGTCTCTGGCTCTATATTGGAGGCGAGATAGTGACCCATACCTCTGCCTTCCCTGTCGCTGTCCACAGCACTCAGAGCACACTGTTCAGCTTATAGCTCCCTGGGACAAAGCCAGCTGCTGGAGCTTTACTTGTCCCTGTGGCCTGCTGACATTTGGTATTCCCTTTTGTGTGCCACTGCCATGGCTCTCACTGTCATCATTACCAGGCAGATCCTCTCTGGTCTATCTAGGATAAACTTAGGCCCACGTGCACACACATTGGGCCCTGGGCCTGTGCTGTCCCCTGTGCCTCTCCTCCCCAGCCCCAGCCACCATGTCATGTCTATGGACTCAGGCTTAAAAGCTAGAGAAGTCTGTCTCTGTTTCAGTTCTGACCAGTAAATAAATATCCCAGAAAGAGACAATGAAATGAAACTGCACCAGAGACAAAATGGTCCCAAACCAAATCCAGGCACTATGGTTAATCTTCATTGCCAGGACTGGATTTAGAATCACCTAGTAGACCAGGGAGACACATGCTGGCTGTGTCTATGACACAGTTCCAGAGAAGATGAACTGAGTCTGGGGAAGATAGGCCCTGACTGCTGGCAGTGGTATCCTCCAGACCTCGGGCCTGGACAGGGTAAAGGGGGAAAAGGACAAAAGGCCCCCCTCTCTGCTTGTATGTGCTAAGAAGCAAAGAACAGTTGCTATCACATGCCGCTGCCACCATGATTTTCTGTCATGCATCACGCCAAGAAACCGTCACTGACCCCTCTGAAGCTGTGAGCCCAGTGAAGGGCCTCTTTTTTGTCATCCTGTCAGGTAGTTTGACAGTGATGAGAGCTCTATGTACTGTACTGGGTGTGACAGAAGTTGGTAGAAGCTAGAATCCCAGGGAGCAGCTGTTCCAAGATTGATCAGGGCTTCTGTTCTGCGGGGTCACTAGGTTAAATGTGACGTGGACTCTTGGTGAGAAGTACAATGTTGGTGATCCACAGCATGCAGCGGTGAGGATGATAAAGTCTACGCTGAAGCCAGGGTGTTAGGAGATGGGTGACCTCACTGAGGAGTGGGAGAACTGGTGTGAAGTGGTTTCTGCAGCACCTTCGAATCTTTATGGAAAGTGAGTGGTGGGCCCGGGGCTCTTCAGCTCCAGGCACTAGAGATCCAGAGGACTCCCTTAGGAAACACGAGAGGTGGCCCTACTGCAGCCACAGCTGGGAATGATGGCAGTGGGGGCCTCGTGCTTATCACAGTCACATGGCCATAGTTTGGGAAAAATAAAAGAAATAGGAATACATTCAGCGAGGCTCCAAAGCCCCTCCCAGCCCCAGAGTCAAGCAGGAAAGCCAGGCAGGACATTTGGCCCAGAGCAAACATGGCTGCCGAGTTTGGGAGGCTGCAGTCCCTCTGTAAACCTGACTGCAGTGTGGTCAGGACAGTGGCTCAAAGGAAGAAGTCCCATGCCTGGTCACTCCGGAAGTGGGGAAAGGACAACAAGGACACTTGAGCATTGTCTCTAGGACAGAGCATGGCCTGTAAGCCAAGAGGGCCTCAGGCAAGTGGAAAGAAACTGGTTCCCAAGACTCTCTTAAGATTCAGGGCTCAGAACCCTGGAGGGACTCAGAGCTGGGAGGTAGGACAGACTCCAGTGTAGCTTAAGGACAATGGGGACGGAGACAGCTCTGTGCTGTGTGTGATCCTCTGACGGGCTGCCATCTTTGTTCCTAACTGAGGAACGGTTTTCTAGTGTAGGGAAGAGAGAGAAGGGTCATGGTGTGACTCCTCACCCAGAAGGGCCAACAACGACATCGGATATGTCAATAGACTCAAGTCAACTCAGTAATGGGCTCTCGAGGTGGGGGCTGCTGGGTAGTGCAATTCACACACAGGTGTTATTGCCTTGTTTGATTCACTCTGGTACACTCAAACCGGCTGGACAACTTTGTTCTTCTTTTTCTTTTTTGAGGTGGTATTTTAATCACAACATTTCTCCCTTTCCTTTTCTTCCTCCAAACCCTCCCACATACTCCTCCCTACTCTCCTTCAAATTCATAGCTTCTTCTTTTTTTAAATATCAATTGTTACTGCATGCATATATGTATTTGTATATATACATATATATATACTCCTAACTCTTTTAAAAAGCAGAATGGCTAATCCATTTTATTTGCTCACAGAGCAGAGGAAGGCTCTGCTTTTAAAAATGAGATTTAGAATTTGGAGTGGCTAGCAGAGAAGAGTGGCTAAAGATGCCCTGGAGGCTGGTCCCCTGTTTCCCCTTACTTTCAGTAATGCTTAAGTGACACTGATTTTAGGGCAGCTGAGGAATGAAGGTGATATTTGAAGGGGCTTTTGAGACTGTCATCTCTCCTAGGCAGTTTAGGGTTTATCACCGGCAGGCATGGCCTAACCTGTATTACAATAACCCATTACTTGTCTTCCTTGTTGTTTTAAACAGGCAGCATCCAGACGCTTTGAGTATTTTGCTGTGGGGGTTTTGGCAGAGCATATTTCAAGGGAGAGAAAGTGGATAACAAACACTGGGAAAGAGCAGACAAATTGCCTATGAAGCAGCGTGTGTATGCTGTGTATGGTTATGAATTAGAGTATTTGCAGCCCTAGTGGTATTCCTGTTGACGGCCTTTGCTTATTATTCATGGTGTCATTATGGTCCCTCTTATTCATACGCACACACAGCTCGAGGCAGGGGAGGTGCCTGGTTCAGTCTTAAACAAGAAACCAAAACATAAACTTCACCGTGTATTTTAGAGTTATAGGTGTATGCATTACTTTGTCCCATCAAATCTTGCCTTTCCATTTTGGCCACATAAATGGTTGTCATAGTGATTTGCTTCCAGCCCCTGTGGCTTTGATGTAGATCCAGGGCTCAGAGGGGTACCCAGTGACCGTAAATTCAGCTCCCAACTGTCCCCTTTGGTCTCTGAGAGTAATCAGATATGAAATCTGCCAGAAAGCAGCTCCTGTGATTCCTGACTGAGTAAAAAATTACATTACAATTAGGTTAACACAGAACTTATGTCAGAGATATGCAGAACGGGGGTGGCATTCATTCATTTTCCTGTGAGTTGGGTAGTTGAGCATTTTTGAGCACTGAGCTAGTGGAAGTTGTGGCTTCCAGGATCCAGTGGTAGATGTTGGTTTCCTTCTAAGTATCTTTGCATCTCTTGTATCTATAAGATTCTTGAAGGAAGGACTAGTGATATTTTGCTAAGGTTATTTTGTAAAACTCTTGTATAAGTTAGGCTTAGACATTATCTTTAAAGATAATTCCTTAAAGGGGCCTGAAGAAATGACTCTGCTATTAAGAGTGATTGCTGCTTTTAACCCACTTTGGGCACCTCATAACAGCCTGTGATTCCAGCTGTAGGGGGCTAGACTCCCTCTCTGAGTTCTGCAGGCACCTACACTCACATGCTGACATGCATACCTGCTTCCTCCATATAGACACACACTTTAAAGAAGAAATAAAAAGGTGTTACCTTACAGCACCCTCTCTCTTAAATGGAATGGGTTAATTATACTATAGAAGCAAAGACTTCAGGAGTGCGTTGGTGGTTGAAGGGTCCAAGCTACAACAAACCATATAAGATTGCAAAGTGTAACCAATAGGGGAGGAGGGATGCAACCCCTTGACTCTTTCCTCACCCGTTTGTGTGTCCACGATGGTTGTTAGGCTGTTTTCCTCTAGTCTTTCCTGGGGGGTCAAATCTAACGTCTATCAGAGTCAGAAAGGCTGCTGCCATTTAGGGCACAAGACATGGAAAGGAGAAGGCCAAGGGTGAGCAGAGACAGCAGCAAGTCATTGAGTCATTATTTATAGCGATAAACAGAAGGAAAAACACCAAACACCTGAATGTGGCTTCATCGGTTTGCATTTGTTTTGCTGACATGCAGCTGAGAGGCAGGGAATGGCAGGGCAGGCTTGGCAGGGCCGTCATGCAATTAGCTTATGGTCCCCATTCTGGTCTAGATGACACTGCTTGAGGGTCACATTCACATCTGTGACAAAATACCTGAGAAAAACCAGCTCACAGTAGGGAAGATTTGCATGGGGGCTCATGCTTTCTGAGGGTTCTGTCCATGCTTACTTAGGTTTTTTTTTCTGAGCCCGTGGTGGGGCAGAACACTGTAGTGGGAAGAAGGTTGTGGGGCCAGGCTGCTCATCCCATGAGAGATGGGGTGGGCGAGGGGAGGGATGAAGGAGGGTGCAGATAAGAGTTGGGAAACAAGATATCCGCTTCAATGACATGGCCCCCGTGACCTTCCTGCTTCAATGAGGCTCCACCAGCTGGCTCCCTGTAGCCATGAGCCCATCAATGGATTGAGTCATTGGCAAGATTGGAGTCCTCACGGTCCAATCGTCTCCCAAAGAATTCACTTCTTAACACTTTTGTGAGCACCGCGCCTTCTACATGTGCTTGTGGGGAGGAGGAGAAGCCCTGCAGATATGTTTTAAATATATCTTATTAATTTATTCATATTGCATCTCAATTGTTATCCCATCCCTTGTATCCCCCCATTCCTTTCTCCCTCCCATTTTCCCCTTAATCCCCTCCCCTATGACTGTGACTGAGGGGGACCTCCTCCCCCTGTATATGCTCATAGGGTATCAAGTCTCTTCTTGGTAACCTGCTATCCTTCCTCTGAGTGCCACCAGGCTTCCCCATCCAGGGGACATGGTCAAATATGGGGCACCAGAGTTCATGTGAAAATCAGACCCCACTCTCCACTTAATTGTAGAGGCCCTGCAGATCTTAATAGTAATAATGACAATCTAAGTCTGCAGAACCCAAAGTCTGAAGCAAACAGAGGTTGGGCGTGTTCTACTTGCTCATTCATCTTCTTCCTTTCAGGGCTTTTAAAGCCTGAAACGTCCCAGGACACACACCTTCCTGTATGTGTCTACTAATGTTTCATTGTGGGATTGTGTCTTAGGACCACTTCTCATTGTAAAGGAAATAGGAAAATGATTCTTTGGTGACAGGTGGTGCCACCTATATGGTAAAAGGAAGAAGTGGACAATTGCTATGTTGGTAACCAACAGGGTTACTTATGGATAGACTCTTGGAAGCAAAAAGATGTCATGGCCACTGCTTTCTTCTCTAGCCTGACTCACAAGGGAAGTGGTGCTGATGAGACTCAGGGACCCATCTTCATCATTTGGTGAGAAGTCTGAGATCTGTGTCTCATCTTCCCAGTCATGATCTGAATGTCAGTGGATGGTGACAAACATCTGGCTTGCCTCTTCCAGCTGCCATGGTGAGGGCTTTGTTTGGCATTTATTAGCTCACCTAATGCTTGCCTTCCACACTGGGGAGCCTGCTGGCTTCTCAGAGCTGAGTGTGCAGATGCTGTGGCTTCCCATGTCTGCTTGAAAAGTAGCCAATCATTTCTTTCTAATTAAGGATCAAACATCATTTCAGATGGTCCCCTTCCTAAGATGTCACGGGAGATGTTCCTCATACCTGTCATGGGTGCTGATCATGTTGTCATTTTTGGCAACTCCTTCCTGGGATGAATAATAAAATTATCATAATCTTGTACCAGAGGGAGGGTGAGCAATTTGTAGAGTCCATTAAGAATTGAGCAAAGAATTGTCCTCTAATGAGACGGAGAGCGTCAGGAAGCCTGTTCATCATGCTGCCCTGTCACAGATACACAAAGGGGTCCTGGAGGGAGGGGCTCCCACCAGTCTGGCAGACAGGGTCGGTTGTCTTGGATGCACATTTACATATTGTCATTGATCAGCTGCTGGTGAGTAGGGTGACAGACAGAAGAGCAGAGCTGGGGCAGGGTGTATATATGTGTGTGTGTGTGTGTGTGTGTGTGTGTGTGTGTGTGTGTGTGTGTGCGCGCGCGTGCCACCCTTGATTCATTCTCCACAGGACGAATAGCATTATCCTCCACTTCCTCATGTGGCAGAAAGAAAGATGGAATCAAGGGGCACATCATCTTGTTGGAGAGTGACAGGTCCCTCATTACAAATCCCCAACACGTTGATGGAAGAGACATTCAAACTTCATAGACTAAATGTTTCCTGCAATTATTCCCTGAAATGACTTACGGTTTAAGAGCCCACTTTTGAATTGAAGCATTATTACCAACCCCTCCGTATGCCACCACAACCATCAAAGCATTGGCACACACACCGTAAAGGCTTGCTTACCACACGTGCTCTCCACTGCTCTCCCCGTGTCTGTTGCCAAACATCTAACACTTTGAGAAGGCTTCACTCTTCTTTCTTATGACGGTCCCTTCTGCCCAGTCTCAAATTTATAATTGTACTTGCCACTTTTTAGGAAGAAGCAGGGAAATGCTACCTTTCCCTCACAGGACACTTCAATGATGATAAGAGTGTACTTCCCAGGATTCTGCCTGTTTTTGGAATTAAAAAAGAAAGAAAGAAAGAAAAAAAGAAAGAAAGAAAGAAGAAAGAAAGAAAGGGCTCCTACAATTTTAGAATGGGCAGAAAGGCACCAGTGTCCTGTAACTTCTTGGAAATCTACTATCTTTTTATACTTATTGTAGTATTTATTCGTTTCTATATGTTTGCATGTGTGCCTGCAGAGATCAGAAGAGGGCACTGGATCTCCTGGAGCTGGAGTTACAGGGGTTGTGAGTCACCAGATGTGGGTTCTAGGAATTGAACTGGGGTCCTCTGGAAGGTACTCTTAACCTCCGAGCCATCTCTCCAGACTTTGCTATTATAGTTTAAAGAATTAATTTCTTTCAATGGTTAGCCGGAGATGCTTTGCTCTCAGTGTCCTTTGTAGGGCAGGATATTGAGCCTCTCATCTGTTGTATGAGCAGGGAATTGTACCCACCTTGGCTTGCTTTCTGAATCATCAAGGTCTTCACTGTTGTGGCCTCTGAAGGTCATCTCGGGACTGCCACTCGGTGTTTGTATTAATGTTGATACTCTCATTGAGTAAGTGCTTTTATAAGAGGGACCAGGAACATGTGGGCACTTAATAAGAACCAATCAATAGCTCTTGTTGATATTGGAATGTGGGTCCAGTAGCTTCCTGGATCACTCCATAGGGAAAGGCCTGTTTACAGCCTGTTTATTTAAAGAAGATCCCAGGGGCTGCTTTCTAGACTGCCTTTGTTTGAATTTATGCTGGGTGTGACACTTACCCATGTAAGGTGGCAGTGGAGCAGGGGGAGGGGGCGCGGAGAGAGGGTGTAGGTTGTAGCGGGTCCCTTGCTCTTGTACTAGAGTTGCTAATAGTTCTAATTTGTTCCGTATGTCACTGCTGGAGAGGGGCAGGCTGGAGATTTTTCTAAGCGTGCCAGCCCTCTACACTGCCTAAATCCCTGCCTCCTTCTTATATTTCCAAGAACTTATAGGATGCTGGCATCTTCCTGGCTATAATACACTTGAAGGAACCTTTCTTTCAAAAGAATCAGAATTCTGGGAAGTACAACTCTTATCACCATTGAAGCGAGAACAGAGCCATTTCAGTGTAATTGGCTCGGAGCATTGAAGGGAGCAGAGAGCGTAGCTGAGATGTCACTCTGTGCACCAGACACCACTCCCCCCACCGCATATCTCAGTTTTCCACACATACAGGGTTCCCCCTCTGGTCTTTCTTTCCATCACTTCCTCTGCTCTTTCTGCATTTGTATTCATGAGGAAATGAATGAAATGTTGCCATTGATCAGCTACTGGTGAGTAGAGTGACAGGCAGAACAGCCGAGCTGGGGCATTATCTGCTGAGCCCTGGTCACAGGAGAGATGCTGGGGCAGACACCAGGACTGACGTCATGGACCTCCACATCCATCATCAGTCTCCTCACAGCAGGGAGGAGACTGAGTTAGCACAGTGCACATTAATTGGCTATGAGGTCAGGGATGGGGCTACCTGGGTTCCTTGAACAAAGGCGACTGTCTGCCCTATCTCTTTTGTGTCCCCCATCTCCCAGGTCACCCTTAGCCCTTCTTCATTATCGACCCATTTGCTAGCTTTCTTGTCTGACTGCGTCAATATAGATATGACTTTAGTTTGGGCCCCTTTATGTTACCTGTCCAAAGAGGTCCTCAGAGTCCTTTCCTGGAGGAAGTATAGGCACTCCCCTTATAGTAATGACTCCTGTATTATGGGAGATATGGTTTTATTTAAAATGCATTTATCTCCTGGAAGCACTGCCTTGTTCGTCCTGCCCACCAATATATGGGCCATGCACAGTGCGGGTGGAAGTTGTTTTGCGATGGTCTCTGGGGGAATGTCGGCTAGCAAGCTGTCCTGTGGTGATGCAATATCTTGTTCACATAGTAATGGCACATCGTTTTATTTATTTGCTTGTTTGTTTGAGACAGCATTTCACTCTGTAGCTGAAGCCAGCTTGTAAATCACTATATAGCCTCAGACTGGCCCTAAATGTGGAGCAATCCCCCTGCCCCAGTCTTACTACTGCTGGGATTACAGGCTTGAGCTGCCACATCCAGGTTGCTTTAGTTCTTATTCCATTATTATTTCCTCCTTCCTCCCACCTCCCCTTCCTCCTTTCTACCTCCCGTCTGTCCTTTCTTTTATCCTTTTCCAAATGGTAAAACCTTATAACTGTACGCTCTGTTTATAGTTTATAAATGGGGACTCTTGATTGAGTCATGAAGGAAACCCTGCTGGGGACTGACATGACTTGGTGCCTTCCTCCTTTACTCTGAAGTGAACCCTGCATTCAGAGGCTTTGAACATGGAGTTAAAGTTATGGAACCTTTTGTTGTGTTTTACAATGTTGTTTACTTAGTCTTGGCATGTATATACGTGCATGCATGTAGTATACGCATGTGTGTACATATGCGTGTGTAGGTATACTTGCCTTTTTGTGCCCATGTGAAGGCCAGAGGCCTACTTTGAGTCTTCTTCTTCTTCTTCTTCTTCTTCTTCTTCTTCTTCTTCTTCTCCTTCCTCCTCCTCCTCCTCCTCTTTCTTCTTCTAAGTCAGGGTTGTCACTGACCAAGAATCTCCCCATTTAAGTTAGGCCATTGGACAACAAACCCTTGGGACCAATCTGTCTCTATCCCCTACTCCTTCTAGTCCTGGGGTAACAGGTGTGCACCACCAACTCCTGACATTTTTAGGGGTACTGGGGTCCCAACTCTGGTCCTTATGCTTGTGAATCAAGTAATTTTTAGACTTCATATATGATATAATATGCTAGGGTGGATTTCAGGGCAGAATAATATCACATTCTGGTTGGACTGAGTAAAACTTAGATATCCTGCTCAGTTATGTCACTGGTGACCTGGGCAGGTCTCCATGAGGACAGGGGAGAGGATGTGGGAGTCCAGACAGGAGACCTAGCTTGAATCTAAGTCTTACCACAGACTATGGACATAGCTTTGGGCAAGTTTTTCCTCTCTGAGCTTGGTTTCCTTCATAGAGCTGCTCTGCGGATGAAATTAGAAGAGGCTTTAGAAAGTTCCTAGGAGTCGATGTAGGATGAGTGTTTGTCTTTACGTTGGAATTGGGATTGATTGATGATTGATTGATTGATCTGTGACAGGGTCTCATGTTGCCTGGCTGGTTTAAGCTGCACTATGTAGCTGACAATGACCCTGAGCTCCTCCTTCTGCTTCTACCTCCCAAGGGCTCTGGGACTTAGAGGCAGAAGCCACCGTGCCCGGTGGCAACACTGTATTGAAATAAGTTATCATTTTAACACTGACAAATGTGACTAGATAGTCAACAATGAACGAGACAGCATAGCTCCCACACTCACAGAGCATCAGGCTGTGAGACAGAACTTAGTTCCCAAAGATTCTTGGAGTTTGAGCTTCAGTGGGAGGCACAGGCATGACAGGGGTGGTTAACGAGCAGTCTTTATATTTTTCTGGACACTGGAAACAGATTCACAAAAATGATCAGAAAGGTGTAAGCTGAAATGGGAAAGGTGCTTATGTGTTAGCCTAAGAGACAGATGTGACCACATGTTCTATGGACAGACGGCCTGCTCTTCTGCTTGGGGATTCTCTGCTGATGTAGACCAGACAGATAAATTCATCTGCCAAGCCTGCTCAGTTCACGGCAGCCGTAAAAGGGTTTCATTCCTCCCTGTTCTAGGCCGTCCTTTTACAATGGCGATCTTTCTTCCCTGTTTTATGTCTCAGCCAACCCCTTTCTTTTCAACACTGCCCAGCGGCAGTCTCAGGAGCTTGAAGGACGCCCTGGGATTCCAGAAGTGAACTTGGGTTCAAACCCTCAGTTCCCCCATCTCCCCTGGCCATCACTCCCCATTCCCTGAGCTCCCAGGGGACACACGTCTTTGTCTCTAAAAGGAGAAGGGTGTTGTTATGCCTGTTGCTATTTTTTCCCGTGAGTCTTGTTTCATGAAGTGAGGAAAGCCAGATTCAGCTCCGTATTAGATGGTAGGTTTGTTCCTTTATATTTTTGGCTCATTTTGAAAGCTGGGTTGGAATTAGAATGGATCATAGGAAAATAGTCCTGTTTGCTTTTAACAAAGCACTATTTGTGTAAAGGCAGCTTGGCAGGCTGGATGGCTTTACCAGCTTTTTTGCTTTTCTTCTGCTCATCACTCCAAGCCAGAGACTCTGTGGATGCTCCAGTCTTTGTTGCTGCTTCCTTTGTCCTAAAATCAGCTCCAGTTTGACCTAACCTCACCCCTAGTCCCCAGAAGCATGCTCAACAGGAGCTATGCAAAACTTACTTTTACTTCTTGCGTAGCCTTCATTTTTTTTTTTTTTTTCTATTCTTAGATTTGATCATGAAGTGCCTGATTCCAAAAGCTTTCCTCTGCCTCAATGATTGACTGTTCACTTACCTGGACAGCTGCTTCTGGTCTCTGGAGTCATAAAAGACTGGAAGGCTCACTCTGTCTGAGAGCCTCTCCCAAAGTGTGCTCATAAAAGACTATAATCATTACTTTACCCCTGTCGTGTGTATGTGTGTGTGTGTGTGTGTGTATGTGTGTGTGTGTGTGCGCGCGCGCACGTGCCGCTCAGCATATGCAGAATTGACCATAAGAGGTCAATGTCAAGTGTTGGTTCTCACCTTCCTTTTGTTCGAGGCAGGATCTCTCATTGTTTGTTGCATGCTAGCAGACTCAGTAGTTTTTGGGCATCTTCCTGCCCAGAGGTCTTGCTGTAGGAGTACCATAATAACAGACATGTGCTACTGTGTGTCTGGCTTTACATGGGTGCTGGGGATTTGAACTCAGGTCCTTGAGCTTGTACTGCAAATGCTTTTCCCACTGAGCCAAAAAACCACATAGGATTCTTTTACCAGAGAACTATGACAACTAGTATCTGCCTGTTGCATGCTCATTTATCACCGACCCTGCTGAGGTCAGGGGAGGTTACTGTGTTCAAAGCTCCATCTGTCATGCCCAGCAAAAGTATCTACAACTAGTGTGTTCTCAACAAATAGATAAATGAATTAATAGATTAATGACTGCTTCTAGGGGGTTGTTACCATATGGGCTTGATTTTGGGTCTATCCTCTTGCTGTGTGTGGCCTCATTTTCACCCACAAGACAGCCTTGCTAAAGATGCACTGAAAATAAAATGCAAGCCTGCGTTTCATGTCATCTCTGTGGCCCAAGGTGTTTCTGGTATCATGGCATCTTTCTTTCTGTTGGCATAGCAACTGATTTAACTCAAAGTGGTACAAAGGGGCTATCTTCCAAAAGAAAAACTCCACGCAGTTGATTCAATGCCTAAGACGAGGGCGTTGAGAGTAGAATAAAATGACTCAAATCCAAACTTAGACTGACCAAAGGACTTGTTAACTTTTCTGTTCTTACAAAAATAGAATATTACTTAGATGAAAATTAATTGCTAAGTTTAGAAGTGAAGCATAATAAAATAGACAAAGATGAGTGTGGAAGGAGCCTCAGAGCAGCAGCTTCTCTTAGCAGCATGTTCTGTATACAAATGGAAAATTCAATAAATTTTGAACATCAGCACCTGGGAGGCAGTGCTGAGCATGGAGTGTGTCCTCAGTGAGTGTAGCTGTGTGTCATCGAGCAATGGTATTAGTAGCCTGTTATGGTGCTTCCCTGCTTTCTTTTCCACCTGCACTAGAGAAACAATGTGGTTCAGAGGGTAGCAACTGGGACACCATTTTAACCTGTGGATCTTGTGTAATCCTTGTCCAAGGGCACGTCTAACCTGTCTCCCATCAACTTCCCCATCGCTGCCCTGTCACATGCCCTCATTCGGGCAACCTTAGCTACCAAACTTACCCTGATAGCAGGAAGGATGGTGGACAGGTACCAAGTGACAGAAGAAAGAACTCTCAAGCTGAGGTTGAAGATCAGCCTGTGCTTTCCAAATTCTGACGAGACACTTGTCAAAGCCTGAACCAACTGATATTGGCCATGATCCAGCATGACACATCAGCACTGCAGCCATTTTGAACTTTGATTTGCTGGTTTAGAGAATGAGGCCACTTTAGGGGTGTTGTGAGACTGTACAGCTGGCATCCTTCACTCCCAAATAAGCATTCACAACAAGTCAGATTGTTTTTATATTTAATTCTGTTGTGGTCTCCCTGGAATCACCTTCAGACTTAATAACATGGTGTTTAGCTTGGCTTTCACAGAGCTCATGTGAGTATTCAAATCTTCAAATCGATATGCTGTATCTGGAATATTCTCTGCCTCACAGAGAAGAACAGACATCAAGATTTAGGGTAGTGAACGATATTGAAATAATTATACACCCAAAGTTTATCCAATTTCATTATAATACTCACAATGGTGAGAATGGGTGCATGAGTAAAGGACTTTTACCATACATGTTTGTGTATGTAGCTTTATGTACATGCATATATTCTGGTATAAGTAATGTATGTTGGCACATGGTACGATATATGTAGATATCTAAGATATGCACACATATATACATATATGAACAGAATGGTAATTTAGTCCTTTAGAACATTTGTCACCTGCCAAATTTATAAATGACTTAGAACACCCTTTGGACTTGTAAATTATGCTGGGGACTGATGGTAATGTGAATGTGATCAGCCATTTTGACCTCTCCCATTTTGCCCCAGTTGATGGATCAGTCTGTCATGACATCACTCACCAGACATCCCCAGCCTTACAAATCATTCCATCGCTACATGCTGTGTGTAATTACAATGGGGGTAATTTTAAAATTGAATTATTGGCTAGACTTCCAGGTATGGCTGTATAAGCTTCTCAAAAAAGCATCCATAAGGGAGAAAAGATTGACAAAACATCTATTTCAGGGTTCTAGGAATTCATGCAGCAACTCGAGGAGGCTTTATGCTTGCATATGCTGAAACCCAAGTGGAAGTCCATGGCGTCCTGGACTGAACCTGCTCTCTCCAGTTCTGCTGAGGTGATCCCTATGGCCACACTAATGGGGGTTGCATCAGGATTCTTTAGAGAAACCCAATCAGTATGGGGGAGTCTTCCTGCTCTTCCCTCTCCAGGAAGATTTTGTATAAGGAACTGGTTGAGTCATAGTTATGAAATCTCCCAGATTCCCCAATTGTATTATAAAGAACGAGGAACAGTCATCCTACAGTGTGGACGTCCAACAGCCACGAACCATTTCATAGTGTAGATGCTGATTTGAATCTGAAGACCTGTGAACTGGGAGTGCTGGAGGCAAATGATCAATGTTTTAGCTTGACGAATCTGACAAAATGCAACCTTTATCACTTTTGTTCCACTCAGAATCTAGTATGTGTGGATGACACCCACCATATTAAGGAGGCCCATCCACTTTATTCAATCCACCAATTTGAATGCCAATCATTTTCAGGAGCAACACACACACACACACACAGTGTTTAAGCAGATACTAGGCATCCTATGAACCAGTCAATTTGACATATCAAATTATCCTCACCAAAGTGTGTTAAGTTAAAACAATAGATGAGACAGTGGTATTACTGGTGAAGGTGGTCACCTGGGTGACCAGCTTAGAGAGAGGCCCAATAGCTTTGGTACCCTGATATCCTGTCATGTTTGAGAAAGCAAAATTTAATACTAAGCTGTGTCCATGTACAGCTAACATTGGAAAGAACATAAGCTACTCCATACACTGTGGCCAGCTCTGGAACTTTATATCTTCTAAATCTGGAGGTTATATAACTTAATCATAGCAATTACAGTGATGAGAACAAGTGAAGGAGGAAGTGAGTTTTGGCATGCGTATTTATTCTGAGATATAGAATGTAAATATATATATACATATGATCTGATATATGTTTATATAAAGGTATGTACATACGTATACACATATAGGCAGTATTATAACTTAGTACTTTAAAGTATTTGTCACCTGCCAGAATATATAAATGACTTAGCATACCCCTTAAGACAGGAATGCTGCTGGGATAAAAGGAAGGGTCTAGCAGCATGGAAAAGCTGGGCTGGACTTCAGAAAAGCCTGAGCCTCAAGTGCTCCTATCCTTTGGCTGCAGCACAGGGCAGTAGACTTAGTGCTTTTGCCACTTGAGCACACTGCCCCTTTGCCATCACTAGCTGACCACTGCATTTTGCAGATGCTGTAAGTACCTGACCAGACCGCAGTGACAAGACACTGCAGGAGAATTTTATGGATCTAGCCAAAGTTACTGATTGTACAAAACAGACAAAAGATGCAACATCAGAATCCAGGATTGTTGCTTTGTATTGGCTGAAATGTTTGGTTTTCAGAGACATTGGTGAGACACACAGGGAAAGAAGAAACTCTTTGGAAGAAGTCATAGTGAACATAAAAGGTCTCTGAATGTCCCCAGATGCTGAAGTAAGCAGACAAAGATTTCAAAGCAGTTATTGTTAGCTACTTTATAAGAAAAAGAGGCTTATTTTGGCTTGTTGGCAGTCTCTGGTGTGGCACAGGGCATCACACAGAAAGAGACAGAACACACATATGTGTATGTCTATGTCTGTTAGTCTCTATCTTTTAACAAATGCACTAGTAATGGGCACTGAGAGTAATTAAAATACATTACATACATGTGTGAAAGTGTTATAATGAAATTTGTTAGTTTGTTTAATTAAAACACACATGGGCTGGAGAGATGGCTCAGCAGTTAAGAGCACTGACTGCTCTTCCAGAGGTCCTGAGTTCAATTCCCAGCAACCACATGGTGGCCCACAACCATCTATAATGTGATCTGATGCCCTCCTCTGGCCTGCAGGTGTACATGTAGGCAGAGCTCTGTATACATAATAATAAATAAATAAATCTTTAAAAAAAATAAAACACACAGATAAAAGTGGTTTGGGACCAAAAGCCGTGAATAGTCAATAACAGGGCTCTCCATTTATGACCTTTTCTAAAGCAATCACCTCCCAAAGGTCCATCTCCAAACACCATGGCTGAACTCAGTTTCTATCCTCTCAATACCTTGCAAAGGGGACTAAATTTCAACAAAGAACCCTTACATTCACCAACAATTGAGGTATAGTAAATCTGAGTCATCAAATAGGGCTTTTAAACTACATGGTAGTAATTGTGAAAAGTATTAGATGGGAATTTTGAAGTTGAAAAAAGAAACCCACAGTAACTGAAAGGAATACTTTATTAGAGAGGCCCAATAGCAGACTCAAGATGGTAGGAGATACCAGGGATCTGATGCATAGATACATCAACACTGAGTATCCAGGGGAAACAAAGTATATGTAGAACCTCAGAGAACATGGTTTTTACTCCCACTCACTCACTCACTCACTTGCGCGCGCGCACACACACACACACACACACACACACACACACACACACAATGAGGATACTGAAAAAAATAGAGCAAAGATATTTGAATATATTATATGATATCTGAAAATGTCAAATTTGATTAAAAATATTTTACAAGCTCAGTACGTCCCTAGTAGGCTAAAAGTGAAGAGATTATGATTTATATAAACATTTTCAGACTCTTACAATAAAAGTCAACAAAACGTGAGTAGCAAGAACGAGAAAGCCCACTGTGTACATAGGGAATGTCAGCATGATTGGCAGTTAGTGTACCCTGAGCAAGGGACACCAGAGCAGTGGCGTGAGAGAATCAGAGTACAGAGAGACAAACTCCATGGAAGTGAGAATCCATTAGCAGCAGACCCTACCACTCTTTATGTTAGAGTGTATTCACTGGACTTCATTTCTGAAGTGTCATCTTTCTGAAACAAGAGTCTCACTTTTAAGGGTTTTCTGTGTCTAATGCACCCAAGGACAGTTAAGAAAGAAGAGAACAATGAAACCAAAATAAGTAGGAAAGCAAATACAATGGCAGATGTCAGTGCAGCCAAATCAATTACTCATTATCTGGGAATGAGGTAAACACCTGGATGAGAGAGCAGACATTGTTAAGCTAGCTTTTTAAGGAAGCAAGATGATGTCTCAAAACACAGTAAGTGCACTTGACAGAAAAAAAAAATCAAGATTAGAAACTATTATGCTGCAGAGAACACTATTAATAAGGTAAAAAGCTAAGAGAAAATAGTCACAAATCTTTTATCTGGTGAAAGAACTATATCCAAAATGTATAAGGAATCATTACAATTCAATAACAATAAGACACATGAACCAATTTAAAGCTGGGAAAGATTCGAATAAACATTTTGCCAAAGGAAATACATAGTTAATCAGCATGTAAAAGGATACTCAACATTAGTAATCACCATGGAAATTCAAACTGCAATTGCCACGGAGACCCATTAAGATGCACATCCTTCAGATGGGCATAATTAAGAGGTGGACTATTCCAGTATTGACAACGTGTGGAAAAACTCAAGCATCATATAGTAATATTGGGACTATAAAGTGGCATAGCCCCCAAGAAAACAGTTTGGTAGGTTCTTAAAAAGTGAAAAATAATCTGACTATATTACTCAGTAATTCTACTCCTAGAAATATACTCAGAAGAAATAATTACTACATATTATGTAAGGATATGCAATCAGAATAGGATTATTTACAACAGATTCAAATGGAAAAAACCCAAAGGTTCATCAGGTGGTAAATAGAGAAACACAATATGGTATATTGATAAAATTCACAGAATTTGGAAATACTCACCTATAGATGCTACCATGGGAAAGATCCTCAGAGACTGTGCTAAATAAGAGCATCCAAATGAGTAAGATCATGTGTTCTATGATTCCACCAATGGAGAAACTTGGAGAGATAAGTTTAATAGAGATATAAAACCACACAATTGCCTTAGGAGGAGGAGGAAGAAAGTGGGGACTAAGCGCATGGAGAAGACGGAAGGATTGGAGGTAATACGTGGATCTTATGAAACATAATTTACACAGCAACAAAGCCATTTTATTTTATTTTATTTTTGAAATATTTTATTAATTTATTCATATTGTTATCCCATCCCTTGAATCCTCCCATTCCTCCCTCCCTCCTGCTTTCACCCTACTCCCCTCCCCTATGTCTGTGACTGAAGGTGACCTCCTCCCCCTGTATATGCTCATAGGGTATCAAGTCTCTTCTTGGTAGCCTGCTATCCTTCTTCTGAGTGCCACCAGGCCTCCCCATCCAGGGGACGTGGTCAAAAACGGGGCACCAGAGTTCATGTGAAAGTCAGACCCCACTCTCCACTCAACTGTGGAGAACATCCAGCCCATTGGCTAGATCTGGGTAGGGGTTCGAAGTTTACTGCACGTTTTGTCCTTGGCTGGTGCCATAGTTTGAGCCGGACCCCTGAGCCCAGATCTGCCTATCATAATGTTCTTCTTGTAGGCTTCTAGGACCCTCTGGATCCTTCTATTTCCCTATTCTCCGATACTTCTCTCACCTAAAGTCCCAATAGGCTGTCCTCCCCTCTGACCCACTTTCCTGAAGACGTTCATGGGACATGCCCCTTGGGCTAGTATGCAGATATAAGTGAGTATATACCATGTGAGTCTTTCTGCTTCTGGGTTAACTCACTCATTATGGTCATTTCTAGTTCAACCCATTTGTCCACAAATTTTGGGAATTTCTTGTTTTTAATAGCTGAGTAGTTTTCCATAGTGTAAATGTATGACAGTTTCTTTATTTATTCTTCTACTGAGGGACACTTAGGCTGTTAATGAAGCCATTTTAAATTATAGTAAAACAACAGTTTTATTGCACAATCCAAGCAAATGTTTCTTTTTTTTTTAAAAAAAAATTTTTATTATTAATTTATTCTTGTTACATCTCAATGGTTATCCCATCCCTTGTGTCCTCCCATTCTTCCCTCCCTCCCCTTTTCCCCTTATTCCCCTCCCCTATGACTGTTCCTGAGGGGGATTACCTCCCCCTGTATATATATATACTCATAGGGTATCAAGTCTCTTCTCGGTAACCTGCTGTCCTTCCTCTGAGTGTCACCAGGTCTCCCCCTCCAGGGGTCATGGTCAAATGTGAGGCACCAGAGTACGTGAGAAAGTCATATCCTACTCTCCACTCAAGTGTGGAGACTGTTCTGACCATTGGCTAGATCTAAGTAGGGGTTTAAAGTTTACCGCCTGTATTGTCCTTGGCTGGTGCCTTGGTTTGAGTGGGACCCCTGGGCCCAAATCTGCCTATCGTAATGTTCTACTTGTAGGTTTCTAGGACCCTCTGGATCCTTCTACTTTGCCATTCTCCCATGCTTCTCTCATCTAGAGTCCCAATAGGATGTCCTCCCCTCTGTCCCAGTTTCCTGGTAAGTGAAGGCTTTCGTGGGACATGCCCCTTGGGCTAGTATGCAGATATAGGTGAGTATATACCATTTGCATCTTTCTGCTTTGGGGTTAACTCATTCATTATGATCATTTCTAGCTCAATCCTTTTATCCACAAATTTCGGGAATTCCTCGTTTTTAATAGCTGAGTAGTATTCCATAGTGTATATGTACCACAGTTTCTTTATCCATTCTTCTACTGAGGGACACTTAGGCTGTTTCCATGATCTGGCTATTATGAATAAGGCTGCTATGAACATGGTTGAGCAAATTTTCTTATTGTGTGCTGGAGCATCTTCTGGGTATATTCCAAGGAGTGGAATAGCTGGGTCTTGAGGAAGCCCTATTCCCAGTTTTCTGAGATAGCACCAGATAGATTTCCAAAGTGGCTATACTAGTTTGCATTCCCACCAGCAATGAAGGAGTGTTCCTCTCTCCCCACATCCTCGCCAGCATGTGGTGTCGCTTGAGTTTTTGATCTTAGCCATTCTGATGGGTGTAAGGTGGAATCTCAGAGTTGTTTTGATTTGCATTTCCCTGCTGACTAAGGAGGTTGAGCATTTCTTTAAGTGTTTCTCAGCCATTTGATATTCCTCTGTTGAGAATTCTCTGTTTAGTTCCAACCCCCATTTCTCAATTGGGTTATTTGGTTTGGTGGTGTTTAGCTTTTTGAGTTCTTTATATATTTTGGATATTAGACCTTTGTCAGATGTAGGGTTGGTGAAGATATTTTCCCAGTCTGTAGGCTGTCACTTTGTTCTCTTGACAGTGTCTCCAGCCTTACAGAAGCTTCTCAGCCTCATGAGGTCCCATTTATGAATTGTTGACATTAAATCCTGGGCTGTTGGTGTTCTGTTCAGGAAGTCGTCTCCTGTGCCAATATGTTCCAGGCTCTTCCCCATTTTTTCCTCAAAGTGACTTAGTGTCTCTGGTTTTATGTTGAGGTCTTTAATCCACTTGGATTTGAGTTTTGTGCAAGGTGACAAATATAGGTCCAGTTGCATTTTTTTTTAACACATAGACCTCCAGTTAGACCAGCACCATTTGTTGAAGATGCTATCCTTTTTCCATTGAATGGATTTGGCTTCTTTGTCGAAAATCAAGTGACCATATGTGTGTGGATTCATATCTGGCTCTTCAATTCGATTCCACTGATCAACCAGCCTGTTGCTGTACCAGTACCAAGCTGTTTTAATTACTATTGCTTTATAGTACAGTTTGAGATCAGGTATGGAGATTCCTCCGGAGCACCTTTTATTGTACAAGATTGTTTTAGCTACTCTGGGTTTTTTGTTTTTCCATATGAAGTTCAGAATTGAACTTTCAATGTCTTTAAAAAATTGTGTAGGTATTTTGATAGGGATTGCATTGAATCTGTAGATTGCTTTTGGTAGGATGGCCATTTTTACTATGTTAATTCTCCTGATCCATGAACAAGGAAGATCATTCCATCTTCTCAGGTCATCTTCAATCTCTTTCTTCAGAGTTTTTGAAATTTTTTCAAACAAGTCCTTCACTTGCTTAGTTAGAGTGACTCCTAGATATTTATATTGCTTATGGCTAATGTGAAGGGTGTGGCTTTCCTAATTTCTTCCTCTGCAAGCTTGTCATTTGTGTATAGGAAGGCTACAGACTTTTTTGAGTTAATTTTGTATCCAGCTAATTTTCTGAAGGTGTTTATCAGCTGTAGGAGTTCTCTGGTGGAATTTTGAGGGTCACTTATGTACACTATCATATCATCTGCAAACAGGGATAATTTGACTTCCTCCTTTCCCATTTGGATACCCTTGATCTCCTTTTGTTGTCTTATTGCTCTGGCTAGAACTTCGAGTACTATATTGAAGAGATATGGGGAGAGTGGGCAGCCTTGCTTTGTTCCCGATTTTAGAGGAATTTCCTTGAGCATCTCATCATTTACTTTGATTTTTGGCTATTGGCTTGCTGTATATAGCCTTTATTATGTTGAGGAAAGTGCCTTGTATCCCCGATCTCTCTAAAACTTTAAACATGAATGGGTGTTGGATTTTATCAAATGCTTTCTCTGCATCTAAAGAGATGATCATGTGGTTTTTTATTTTCAGTTTGTTTATATGGTGGATTACATTGATGGATTTCCGTATATTAAACCATCCCTGCATGCCTGGTATAAAGCCTACTTGGTCATGATGAATGATATCTTGATGTGTTCTTGTATTCGTTTGCAAGTATTTTATTAGTATTTTGCATTGATGTTCATAGAGCAATTGGTCTGAAATTCTCTTTCTTGTGTGAGTCTTTGTGAGGTTTAGGTATCAATGAGACTATGGCCTCATAGAATGAATTTGGTAATTTTCCATCCATTTCTATCTTTTGGAGTAGCTTGAAGAGTATCGGTATTAGCTCGCCCTTAAAGGTCTGGTAGAATTCTGCACTGAAACCATCTGGCCCTGGGCTTTTTTTGGTTGGGAGACCATCGATGATTGCTTCTATTTCTGTAGGGGAATGGGGACTATTTAGCTTGTTTATCTGTTTTTTACTCAACTTTGGCAAATGAAATTGATCAAGAAAATCATCCATTTCCTTTAGATTTTCAAATTTTGTGGCATATATGCCTTCAAAGTAGGATCTTATGCTTCTTTGTATTTCTTCAGTGTCTGTTGTTATGTCTCCCTTTTCGTTTCTGATTTTGTTGATTTCAATACTGTCTCTCTGCTTTTTAGTTAGTTTGGCTAATGGTCTGTCTATCTTGTTGATTTTCTCAAAGAACCAGCTCTTGGTTTTGTTGATTCTTTGGACTGTTTTCTTAGTTTCTAATTTGTTAATTTCACCCCTGAGTTTGATTATTTCCATACGTCTACTCCTTTTGGGTGTTTCTGCCTCTTTTTTTTTCTACGGCTTCCAGTTGTGTCGTTAAGATGCTTATGTGCGATGTTTCCAATTTCTTTTTAAAGGCACTTAGTGCTATGAATTTTCCTCTTAGCACTGCTTTCAATGTATCCCACAAATTTGGGTACGTTGTTCCTTCATTTTCATTGAATTTCAGAAACTCCTTGATTTCTTTCTTTATTTCTTCCCTGACCCAGGTGTCATTTAGCAGAGAGTTGTTTAGTTTCCACGTACGTGTAGGCTTTTTGTTATTTCTGTTGTTGTTGAATTGCAGCCTAAGAGCATGGTGATCTGATAGGATACAAGGCATTATTTCAACCCTCTTGTATCTGTTGAGGCTTGCTTTGTGACCTACGATGTGATCAATTTTGGAGAAAGTTCCATGGGGTGCAGAGAAGAAGGTATATTTTTTCTTGTTTGGGTGAAAGGTTCTATAGATATCTGTTAGATCCATTTGACTCATGGCATTGGTTAATGATGTTATTTCTTGGTTTAGTTTCTGTTTCAATGACTTATCCTTCAGTGAGAGCGGGGTGTTGAAGTCCCCCACTATTATTGTGTGGGGATTGATGTGTGGTTTAAGCTTTTTTAGCAGATCTTTTACAAATGTGGGTGCCCTTGTATTGGGAGCATAGATGTTCAGAATTGTGATGTCATCTTGGTTGACTTTACCTTTGATGAGTATGAAGTGTCTTTCCTCATCCCTTTTGATTAATTTTGGTTGAAAGTCTATTTTGTTCGATATTAAAATGGCTACGCCTGCTTGCTTCTTGTGACCATTTGCTTGGAATATTTTTTCCAACCTTTTACCCTGAGGTAATGCCTATCATTATGGGTGAGATGTGTTTCTTGAATGAAGAAGAATGTTGGATCTTGTTTATGCACCCATTCAGTTAGTCTGTGTCTTTTTATTGGAGAATTGAGACCATTGATGTTGAGAGATATTAATGACCAGTGACTGTTAAGAGTCTTAATTTTGATGTTGGTTCCAGTTGAGCGTTTGTGCAGTTGTGTTTTTGCCATGGGATAGTTATCTATTTCCTGAGTAGTTTTGATTGTAGCTTGACCCTTTGGGATGGAGTTTTCCTTCTAGTACCTTCTGTAAAGCTAGATTTGTGTATAGGTACTATTTGAATTTGTTTTTGTCATGGAATATTTTGTTTTCTCCATCAATGGTTATTGATAGTTTTGCTGGGTAAAGTAGTCTGGCCTGGCATCTGTGGTCTCTTAGGGTTTGCAGGATCTCTGTCCAGGCCCTTCTGGCTTTTATGGTCTCTGCTGAGAAGTCAGGTGTAATTCTGATAGGTTTTCCGTTAAATGTTATTTGGCCCTTTTCCCTTGCAGCTTTTAATATTTTTTCTTTGTTCTGTATGTTTTGTGTTTTGATTATTATGTGATGGGCAGTTTTTCTTTTCTGGTCAATTCTATTTGGTGTTCTGTAGGCCTCTTGTATGTTTATAGGCATCTCTTTCTTTAGATTGGGGAATTTTCTTCTATGATTTTATTGAGAATAGTTTCTGGGCCTTGGAGACTGATATCTTCTCTTTCTTCAATGCCTATTATCCTCAGATTTATTCTTTTCATGGTGTCCTTAATTTCTTGGATGTTTTGTGTCAGGAGTTTTACAGATTTCGCATTTTCCTTAATGGTTGCTTCAAGATCTGTGATTGTATCTTCTAGACCTGAGATTCACTCTTCCATCGCTTGGATTCTGTTAGAAACGCTCACCTCTGTGTTGCTTGCCTTCTTCTCTGAGGTGTCACATTCTCGTTTTTCTTCTGTCTGTGTGTTTATCATTGAATCCATTTTCGTCTTCAGATCTTGAATTGATTTTTTGATTTCTTTCATCTGGTTGTTTGCATTTTCCTGAAATTTTTCCAGTTCCACTCTATGTGCTTCTATATGTCTCTCACCTGTTTGGCTGCATCCTCCTGCATTTGATTACGAATTTTATTTGTTTCCTCCATTAATATCCTCATTACTAAGGATTTGAGGTCATTTTTTTGTATTTCCATTGTATTTGAGTTCTCTAGGTTGTTTACTTTAGGATAGTTGGAAACTGGAGACGCCATGTTGTTTTTGGGGTTTTTGCGTATGCTTTTACGCTGTCCTTTAGACATCTTGGTGTCTTTGCTTTTGTTGGGTAGCTTCCAGAGTTGGATGGAGGGAGTCTGATGATAGATTCACTTATTTTCTCATGATTTCTGTAGGCTGGAAGCTCTGATACTTCACTGGTGTGTATCACAGGAGGTTAGCCCTGTCATTTTGGTCCCTCACAGCCAGTGATCCTCAGCTCCCCTGTGCTGTGGGTCCTGCAGTTGTTCTGGGTCTCTGAATGAGCGTTGGGTCAGGCAAGGTATCCACAGCCTTCTGGGTTCCCTGCCAAGTCCAGCCAGGGACCCTGGGCCCGAACCACGCGCCGAGCTCAGCTAGATTCTCAGGGCCTGAACTGTCTGCCGAGCTCAGCTAGGGATTCTGGGCACAAAATGCACACAGGGTCCAGCCAGAATTTTGGGGGACTGGGACTGTGCCCCAAGCTCAGCTAGGGGCTTTTGGCCCAAAGTGTGTGCTGTGGTCAGTTATTGACTCAGGGCCTGAACTGTTTGCTAAGCTCAGCCAGGAATTCTGGATTCAAACTGCATACTGTGTCCAACCAGAGTCTTAGAGGCCGGACTGTGCCAAAAGCTCCGCTAGAATCTCTGGGCCCAATCTGTCTGCCAAGCACAGTTAGGGTCTCAGGCCCCAAACTGCACTCCGAGCTCCACCCGAGTCTCTGGGGCAGAATTGTGCACCGGGCTCAGCCAGGGACTCTGGACTCACACTGCACACTGAATTCAGCCCGGGACTCCGGGCCTATACTGCGTGGATAGTCCAGCCAGAGTCTTGGAGCCGCCAAGCCTGTGTGCACAGCTCAACTAGAGTCTCTGGGCCCAATCTGCCCGGCATGTCCAGCTAGGACCTCTGGGCTGAATCTGCGTGCTGACCTCAGCCTGTCTTAGTGCCCCAGAACTGCCCGCTGAGCTGTACTAGTGTCTTGGGCAGAACTGTTCGTTGACGTGAGCTAGTGCTTCTGGTGGAGCTGAGTGCTCCGCCCAGCCTGCATCACAGCTGGAGAACTGCTGCTGCGCTGAGCTGGTGCCTACGGTGGAATTGAGCACTCTGCCCAGTCTGTGTCACAGAAGAAGAACTGTGGCTGCGCTGAGCTGGTGCCTACGGTGGAATTGAGTGCTCTGCCCAGCCTGCGTCACAGCAGGGGAGCTGTGGCTGAGTTGAGTTAGTGCCTAGGGCAGAATTGCTTGCTGCGCTGAGACAGTGTCTCCATGGCACTATGCACTGAGCCGAACCCGGGACTCTGGGGCTGAACTGTCCGCCGAGTCCAGTTTGGATCACAAGGCACCACGCGACCCAAATCCCATCTAGAGTCCCCTCTCCTGCAGCAACTCCCACCGGCCACCACACTAATCGCCTCCACCGGAAGGCTCAGAGCTGCAAACCTCAGCCACTGCCACTGCTGACGTTGGTGCCGCTGTTGCCGCCGCTGTTGCTGCTGCCTCTGCCACTACTGCTCTGATCCAAGAAAATCCACGTTCCTCCGGTGTGCAGGGGCACGCAGGTCCTCCGCACCCTGGTCCCTCCGAACTGTGGAGCACTCCCGCTGCTGTGGTGTGGGGATCTTGATGTTCCTGGCTCAGAAATCTGTGCAATTCCCTGAAGCCTCCAAACACGGTCCACACTGCTTGCCACCATCTTGGATCCTCCACAAATGTTTCTTTTTAGGTTTTTAAACAAATGCTTATCAGGGACCACTTCAGCCCGAACTGGTTTTGGTTTTATGAACAATGTAAAACTGTGCTCTCAAGTGAACTGTTGCGGGGGCGGGGGTGGGGAGACTGTTAGGGGAATCCTCTATTTATTATCTTATGCCTATGCAGAATTAGTATGTGTGTGATTAAAATCAGGTGCATTATGAGAAGGGACACATACAATAGAAAAATGATCATCTGGTCCAATCTATTAATCCATATACTACATTTCTTATGAATCAAACCCTTCCTTCTCTTAGCCTCCTTAAAAAAAAACCTCCAAGTCTGTGTTGATGCTTGTGGCCATGTTGTCACCAAAGGCCATGTGGGTGTCTGTGGCCTGTGCAGCAGCCTGAGGCTGTGTTGATGTCCCTGAATAGTGATGCCACCAGGGGCCAAATCGATGTAAGCAGCCTGTGCTGCCACCTGAGGCCATGGTCTGGGCTGCCTCTGAGCATCTTGTCTGGGTCTGTGGTCTTACTGCTGCCAGACCGTGTTCCTGGTCAGTGCTGTCACCAGAAACCAATGTGCTCCTAGCAAGGATGCAGCTTATTGATGATTGCAGATGCACAGTTGAGAAGAAGGGACTGAAGGTGTCTGAGACAACCCCCACCTCCAGCCTCCTCTCCCCCCCCCCAAAGAAAAGAGCAGTCTAAATGGGAAGCCATAAAATAGAATGCTTAAAAACTGTGGTAAGAATGCCAAAGTTATCCCACACAATTGATGGTCTCTGGCAGGGGTGCAGAGGAGAAGGACTCAGTTCTACTTAAGGGGCAGCCCACCAAAAGTTTGATCATGCTCCGGTGAATATATGGATAATGTGGGTCTGAATTCTTTCTTTCTTTGTTTCTTTCTTTCTTTGTAAGTTGATGGCAGCTTGATCTTCATGTGGGTCCCCTAGTAATGGAGCGATACTGTCTCTGACATGGTCTCTGTTGGCTGCCTTTTGATCACCTCCGTCTGGCAGAGATGCCTCGTCCTGGCCTCAGTAGGTGAGGATGAACTCAGCCCTAATGTGTCTTGTTGTGCTGGGGTGGGTTGGTGGGGGGCTCCATTCTTCTGAGGAGAAGGGCATGGGGAATAAAGTGAAGAGGGTGGGAGGGTGGGACCAGAAGGACAGTAGGGAGGGGGCTATGGTCTGGATGTAAAGTGAATAAGTAAATAAACTTAAAAGGTGGTTAAAACAGGGTGGTGGTGGACATGGAAGGATTGGGAAGTGAGCGTGATGGGGTGCAGGATGTGAAATTCCTTAAGAAGCAATAAAAGTGTTATGTAAAGCCCCAAACAATAACCAGGGGTCTTGGGTATCTTTACTTGTATGGCTCTCCACTCTCTTGCACTGTGTTCTGAGCTTTGTGTGTTGTTTTCAGTAAAGTTTCTTCTCTGCAGTTGATGTGAGGTTTTATTTTTTCTTGAATAAAATGCAAAGAAGCAGTGGCCCTGACCAAGAACCAAGGGTACATATGCCCCAATAACTTGTTTATTATAGCAGTCAAGCATGGCCTGCTCAGGCTTGGAAGGCTTTTAAATAGTGCCACAAGCTGGGAACCAAGTGCTAAAGCCACGAGCCTGTGGGGGACACTCCAAATCTAACCAGAATGGTCTCCCAAAGCCCAGCTCACAATGCAGGGCATGTCCAGTTCAGCTCCAACAGTCTCTGTGCTCTTAACAGATTCACTACTGTTCAAAACTCCAAAACCCAAAGTCTCTGAGACTCCAGGCAAACTCTTAACCATGTACCCATGTAAAAGCAATAAGAAGTTCAAATATTTCCAGTATGCAATTACATAAAGGAAAATGGGAGAGTCATATGGAAAGATTGGAGCACAGAAAAATAAAGGCCAAGAAGGACCAAAAAAATAATAAAAAATTTAAATTCTATTCAAGTCCTTATCTTGGCTTTGTGGGTCGGGACATTCCCACATTCCCATCACTACAGTCTTGCCACCTGCAGTACAAATGAGCTCTCCTAGACTAGGTCCCTTCAGAGCCTGCACTTCTCTTGGCAGATATCCTACACTCCTGGCATGCCCACCATCCTGTGGTCTCCACTGTAGCTGAGCCTTCACTTTCAACAGTTTTATACCCAGTCTACTTTGGAGCTCACTGCAGGACAGAGGTGTCTAACCCCATTACACATGGTCTGGGCTCAAAGGCTTTGCTCTAAAACCTTGGTGCAGGGGCTTAGTCCTGAGATTCTGCACAAGTTCCCAGCTGGGTTTAGATATATGACTTGTGTTACATATGACTGATGTGCTTATAGGGAAATATTAGAGGAAATTTAGCCTGAATTAGTAGATGATATGAAAAGGACGAGATGAAATTTTAAAGCAGTTTTAATTCACATTTCCTTAATGGCTATAGATATTGGGTACACTTTCAAGCATCTTTTGACCATTTGTTGTGGAGAGCTGTCTAGTGGGAGGGGGGAACAAAGTTCATTAGCCTATGTGCTGATCGGATGTTTTCATTTTTAGTGTTTAAATTTTGTAGTTATTTATATATTCCAGATATTAGTTCCCCTTCTGAAGTGTCATTGGCAAAATTTTAGTTTTTCCCATTTCATAGGCTGCCCCTTCATTCTGATGATTGTCGTCTTTGCTGGGTGGAAGCCTTTTCATTTCATGTAATTTAATTCCATTTGTAATTCTTGGGATTATTTTCTGTGCTATTGGAGTCCTACTCAGAAAATCCTTGCCTATGATATATCTTGAAGTGTTTTTCCCCATCAGTTTCAAAATTTCAGGTTTGACATAAGGATAATGTGTTTTAGATACTCACAATGGAATTTTATGCAACCTTAAAGAAAAATAGCGGCATGACGTTTGCAGAAATTTGGATGCTAGAGCATCATGTTAAGTGAAATAAACCAGACACCGGAAGAGATTGCTGCATGTCATTCTGCATAGGTGAACCTAAATTTCAAATGTATGTGCATGTTAGTACACACATAAGATTTATATATCTTTACTTGTAAGTCATGAAACTCTAAAGGGGGGTTGTAAAAGGGGAGGCAGGGATCTTAAAGGAGACAGGAAATAGAGATAAGAAAGCAAAAGGAGCAGCTGGGGAAGAGAGGGATCCAGCTGGAGGTGGTGAGAAAAGTACAGGGTAAGACAGTGGGAGAGGGGATGGAGGAGAAGGACACCCATATGAATACGGCACGATACAGCCCATTAGTTTGTATGCTAACATAGACTACTTATCTAGATAATCATCATGCATTTGGGGATGGGAGAAGTCTTTTGAACCTAGGATGAGTAGATGTTGCCAGCTCCATGGAATGACCAACAGTATAGGGCAAATTGATGAGGAAAAGAAAGAAAAAATCTAGCCAAAGTTCATATCATTTTCAAGGATTAAAGAGAATGGGAGACACTGTAATACTCAGGAATTTGTCTCTTAGGGGTTGTTTATGTTGCCCATGTGTGTATATCAGAATGAGGTGGTTAACAGAGGCTGCACCTACAAAGGCTGTATCTACCAAGCCTTCTAACTCCCACCCCTGCTCACTGGCTGGGAGGTGGGCGAATAGTCTTTCATTTAGCAAAGAACAGTGCCCACTCTTTATCCTCAGCGACACTGTCCTGGCCTCCTGGCACCAGACCTCATCCTTCATATAACAAGTGCCTTGCATTGCAATGAAAATGATATGTTTTTACTTTTGCTATTCATTCCTTCAGTTCTTCACTCATTCACTTATTTTTTGAGGCAGGGTCTCTTTCACTATGTAGGCCAAGATGATCTCAAATTCCTGCTGCCTCTGCCTCGCAGGTGCTAGGATTACAGGGTGTCCCACCATGTCTGGCTTTAGAATGGTCTTTTGAAGTGAATGTTCCCATACTGTGGTGTCATCGCTTGCAACCTAATAAAGCCTGCCCTTTGCCCCCAGGGAAATATCCAAATTCAGCAATGTAAGCTACATGCCCTGTCTCTCCGCTCTGTGTTGTTTCTCTTTATACTTCGTGGTTTCCACTTTAGCCATTGTATGTGTGGTTTCCTCTCTGTTTGGGTCACTGTGATACTCACTCCACACCCAACTCATTGTTCTCAAATGTACACTCACACACACACACACACACACACCTCCTTCCTTTTTCAAATGTCTGTTTATACATCCAGGAGAACACTTGATTGCTCAAGTGTATTACCATACATGCTGTAAACCTTAGCATTCTCTCTTTGTATTTCTTTTTTTTTTTTTCTTTTCAAACATTTTTGTTGTATTTTATTATTTTTTCGTAGGAGTGTGCTTCTTCGTTTCTCTTCGTATTTCTTATATTCTGTGTTCTTGTACTTTACCACACTAAAGGCTTGATTTGGGAATGCAAATGTGCGAACTTAAGTTCCAGCTACTTGGGAGGCTGAGGTAGAAGGCTTGTTGAATCCAGGAATTTTGGGACCTGGGAAATAAAGTGAAACCCATCTCAAGACAACAACATAAAAGTTAATATTTTCATAGACTCCCTTGCAGCTACGTGTGGTCATGTGGCCCCATTTTAGATAAAGGGCCAGAAGGAGGAAGTCTTCTGGTAGAATTTCCAGGAAGTCTTCATTTCCATTTAAAAAGGAGACAGACTTTATGCATTTGCATACCAATTAATTTTTTAAAATTCTGTGTCCCTTGTCCATTTTGAATTCAGATTTGTGTATTAAGGAAAAGTACACATTTTGTGAAAATGGAAATGAAGGCATAACAAGAGCAGGCAGAGAAATTAAAGGTATTTGGTATCAGTAGTGGGGAGATACCTTATAGTCAAGGGACTGCCTAATTTTGGATTCCTTTTTATTTTTACTTTTAAAAACATTTAAATATTTATTTGTTTGTTTGTTTCCTGAGACAGTATTTCTCTGTGTAGCCTTAGCTGTCTTGGACTCACTTTGTAGACCAGGCTGGCCTCGAACTCACAGAGCTCTGCCTACCTCTTCCTCCTTGAGTGCTGGGATTATAGGTGTGCTCCACTGCACTCTGCTGAATTTTTTTTTACATACATATAGAAAAAAATTTGTAAGTCAGGTCCCTAGTTAGTTAAAGTATTACATGACAACTGAATTTACTGGTAACTGTAAGAAATACATGCATGCCTTTAATCCCAGCACTTGGGAGGCAGAGAGAGAGAGAGAGAGAGAGAGAGAGAGAGAGAGAGAGAGAGAGAGAGAGAGAGAGAGAGAGAGAGCTTTTTAGCTAAGGTCTCCCTCTGTTGTCCAGGATGGTATCAAAATCAGGATGGAGTTACAGGCAAGAGGCACCGTATTCAGTTGGCATAATTTTTAAGTTGGTTTGACTTACTTTATTTCTAACAAGTAGCATTTATAGAAGGCAGAGATTCTGCCTCTTTTCTATGTCCCCAGGGGCTGTGGTATGTGACCTGACATTTTTTTAGTAAAATGTGTTGAATATTTGGCTGATTGAGTAATTTTCCCATGGGTCTATTGATTCTCTGGGCATGTATTCTGTGGGCAGTGTCTCCATATTTCATAAGAACTTCTGGCATATCCTCTCTTGATAATTGTTTCCCAACTGGGCACTATAGATATTTTGGACCAAGTAAGCCCATTGTAAAAAGTGCTCTGTCCTTTGTGGGATGTTTAGGGATCTGGCAGTACCTTACCCTCTTTTTTCTTAACTAACCACATGTCCAGACATTACAATGTGTCTCTTGGATGGCAGAATCATCCCTGTTTGAGAACCACTCCTCCCTCTATAGGAGGAGTATAAGGATGAGTCTTGTAAACTAAGAAGAATAAGTATATGCAACCTCTTAAAGATAACACAATGCTCATCATCCTCTTTGAGATAGGCTGGGTGTTGCCAGGAGTTAACCTGTCTCGTTGTCAGTGAATCTTTAAAATAAAAACATTTTAAAATGCCATATTCTGTATGTGTCTGAGGTTTTTGAAGACCTTGTCTATTTTACCTTATGTTTCTATACATTCATATCTATCTGTTGCACCCAAGATGTGTATTCTTGTGATGAAAATAGGCTAGTAGTTGATATGAGCATGATTTGATCAGTTAACAATTAACTTGTATAACTTATTTATCCTAAACAGCTTGCAAGACCACTTTCAAAGTCTTGGAAGTAAACCTTGTATTATAATTGAGTTATATGGATACAACGCCATATATTAGAATAGAAATATATATTATGTGTGTGTGAAGGATAATCTTACATTTGAATTCTATACCACTGTATCTAAAATTAAACTTATTTTGCATCTATATACAAAATTCTATACCAGTGAATTAAAAACAACTTTGTGAGTGAGTGAGTGAGTGAGATGGCTTCAAATGTGGCAAACAAGCCATTGGGCAAAATGTCCTCATTTCTACAACAGATAGAATTCTACCTAAAAAAGGGCAAGCTTGGATGCAGGCAGAGTCAATGGCTAAACTCTGCCAAGACAGAGTAAGCAAGTCCTCAATAATTCCTGCCTCACAAATATGTCTATCAGATATATTGTGTCAGAAGGCTAAAGATGATGGTCCAACATTATAGAGAGTTTTGGATGACTATTCAGGTAGAAAGCTGTCTCTGTCATTTTCTCATTTGGAAAGCTACTAACCTGTACTCCAAGTATACTCAGATAATCAATTTTATTCCTTCTCAAGTCTCTGATGGTGTTGAAGATCAGGTAGCTTAGTTTTGCAATTAAGCTTAGTTGTTTAGGGGTATATGTTTTTAGGTCTAGATAGATATTTTAAGTTGATAATGATGAGATATAACAGATATTGATTTACATTCAGAATTTTAGATGCACCAAGATAGGAAATATGTTTTCTTCAAGGCTGTCAAATACAGTAGCCAAAACACCAAGAATGTAACATTTATATAATTTTTGAATGTGTCATGGTTCTTCTTGTCATAGGTAGTTTATTGTATATATGTGTAATAATGTAAATGTATATGTAAAAAATAAAAAACTAATAAAAAATTTAAAAAGTATATCAGTTTACAATTATACATAACAGAACCTCACTTTACAGTACGTAAGTCATAACACTTCTGCTTTACTTTCTTAAACAGAAAAAAGAAATAAGGTTTAATTGACTGTTTCCTGTTGTTTTGCAACTCACTGAATTGCATTAATTGTCATACATTAGTATTATTATGTTATAATCTAGAGTTGATTATATTAATTATATTAAATAAGATAATAAATTCTTTAAGTTAATTCTCCTACATGTGCACATACAGAATCATTTGTTGTAGATGGTGATTTTTCTCCAGCATATCATTTTGGAATCTGTGTCAATATGAGATGGTTGTAATTATTTGTAATCATGTATTGTTCTATAGAAAAAATAACACAATGATAAAACTTTCAAAAATCTATACTTGCATTGCTTTGGGGAGAGGACTTACACCTTTTGTTATATTCTCAAGTGGGACAATGGCTCAAGTAAGGTTAAGAATCTTTGTTCTAGAGTTTTCAAGTTATTTCCCACTGCCCTCTGATACATGGTTGAACTTAATAGGCAGAGAGGCTGGCTGCGATTGCTGGTTAATGGCTATGCAAGTTCCAATCAAGTGCTCAAGTCTAATAAACCCAAATTGCTATGAGGCCCACAGAACAAGCCTTTTGAAATGTTTTGGAGAACTGCTGTAAATATGGAAATTGAGTACGGCCTTCCTGTGACTTATAGAACCTAACGGTCAATTCGCTTAACAAAGGAGAATTAAATTGCACTTCTGAAACTTGAAAGTCAGCAGTAATTGGATAAAAAGCAAGAAGAGAAAGTCTCATAAACAGATGACTTAAGAAATGGTCTCAGGTGAATATGTGTATGGGCAGGAAAATTTAAATTATAAAGAAAGAAATAAGATGGATGTAAGCATGACTGAACTGAATTTAATGGGTGATGTTTCCACTTACTTAATCACATAATGCCACTACTTGGGACTCTCTATTACTGAAGCAAATCATTTGTTGCCTCCAAAGGGAGCCATAATAATGCAAAATGTGCCATGAAATACCCAATTAAATTATTTTAACACGTTGGAGATTGCGGGACGGTGCACTTGCCCTAATCATTCCTCAGCCTGACAGTCTGGAGGGTATGATCTGTATTTAATACCTGGTCTGTATTTCAGCAGGTACGTGTGTGTGTGTGTGTGTGTGTGTGTGTTACTGCTCTGCTCTAGCTATGAAAATATTTGAGGGCACCCCAGCTGAGAATGTAAGGGGTAAAAATAATCTGTAAGTAAGACAGTGGCCTCCCGGAGTACTCCTGAGGGACACCGGCAATGTGGCATAACTGGAACTTGGAAATGAGGTCCTCTAAGCTTGGTACCACGGCAGAAGCTTATTGTGATGAGTGTGCCAGGGGCACGTATCTGGTTCCCTGGTGAAATTGAGTTGTTTGCTGAAAATAAACCTTCCACTGGCTTGTGTTGGTTTGGGTGAGGGAGAAGGCAGAGAGTACGTAAAACATTGACTTGCAAGCTGTTGCAATAAATGTGATATTTTAGTGATGAAATATAACCAAGGATGTGGATGAACGATGTGTAGCTTAAATGCATATCTTCTGAGTATAATGTTATATACATTCATTATAAAAATATTAAAAAAAAAAGGAAACAAGGATCTACAATATTGCCACCAAGGAATAGCCACTGGCCATGCTTCCTCTTCTTAAGAACATTTGGAAACTTGAGGAAGTTTTGCATGAAGACAGGAAACAAGGAGAGAGCATCCAGTGTGTGGTATTGGGATGGTTTGCTTTGTATGTTCAAGTCCCAGTTTCTTGCAAAGACTCTTGCACATATTCCTGTGTGTCAGTGGGGTGCTTCCTATCATCTACTGTGCCATGGTTTGCTCTCTAAGCCACTGCTGGGCCCTGTGCACACTGCATAGCAAAATTCATTGGCTATTATGAAACGGTACATTGCAAAGGGCAGAAGAACATCGTTTTCTCAGGGAGAGAACAATAACACCTCGGGCCCATGACCTACACTCACACGACTGTGCACTTGAAAACACATGCCCAGTGTGGTATAGGGGGGTGTGGTGTTGAGACTGGTGAGTCTCTGTGATGCCAAGGTCAACATGTTCTACATGTCAAGTTCCATGGCAGCCAGGGCTACACACTAGCCCCTGTCTCAAAAAACAAAAGCAAAACCACAACAAACAACCACACCCCCAGCCGCTTACTCAGCTCCACCAGACTGGGATATTAAAGAATCTGGTGAGCAAGCTGTCACCTGTGTTGTGAAGGAGACACATCTTCTCTTGGAACTTATGGATCCCATTTGGCCCCTTAGGTTTCTGCTGGGCTCAGACTCTTAAAACATACGCAGCAAACTTGCCGTTGTCTGTCTTGATATTTATTTATTTGTTTGCTTGTTTATTTACTTATCTATTTACTTACTTTTCTTTTGGTGAGGCAGGGTCTTGATATGCACCAGAGCATGGCCTTGGACTTGCTATGTAGCCAAGGTGTCCTTGAGTCCTCCTGGATTCTCCTACCTCAGTTTCCTGGTTGTTGGCACTACAGGTGTGCACCACCTGGTGTGTGTGTGTGTGTGTGTGTGTGTGTGTGCATGTGCATGTGTGTGTGTGTGTTTGCTCGCATGCTGCATGCATGTTAGTGTACAGGCACACATGCTCATGCACACACACGCAGAGACCAGATCAGTGTCTTCTTCTAACTCTTTCAGCTTTATTGCCCTGAAATATGGTCCATTTTGTTTTGCTTTGCTTTGTTTTGAGACAGGGCTTCTTCTGTGTAGCCTTGGCTGTCCTGGACTCACTTTGTAGACCAGGCTGGCCTTGAACTCACAGAGGTCTGCCTGCCTCCGCCCCCCCCCCCCAAGAGATAAAGTCTCTTGTTGACCTGGTAGCTTGTCTTTTTAGGCTAGACTGGCTGGTCAGTGAGCTCAGAGTATCTGCTTGTCTCTGCCTCCCAGTGCTGGGGTCTCAGGCGTACTCAGCCACGTCTGGCTTTTTATACAGATGCTGAGGATGGCACTTGGGTCCTCTTGCTTGGATAGGAAATGCTTTTACCCACTGGGCCATCTTCCGCTGACTTCTGTTTGTTTGTACATGGATGTACCATCTCTATAGTATCATCCCGCTGCAAGAGCGAACATCTAGCTGCACGACATCCTTTGTTCCAGATGCTGTCTGAGAGCTTTACAGTCACGCAGTCGGCACTATCATTTGCTCCATGTTACAGATGAGAAAAACGGAGGCCCAGAGGAATGAAGGCACTTTACCATCCAGCTAGTGAGTGACTGGGCTAGGATGTGAACTCAAGCAGTCTGATTTCTCTTTGTTTGTTTGCTTGCTTGTTTGTTTGTTTGTTTTTTAAGAGACAGGGTTTCTCTGTGTAGCAGTCTGATTTCTGGACCTGAAATTCTAATTAGCCTCTTGCTGGTGATGCCTTTTCTTTTTTTCTATTAAGATGTTTCAGTGAATGTTTTCACTGATTGTTTCCTTAGGAAACTGGGGATTCCTGGAAATACCTTCCCCATGCTTATGAGATGTCTTGGCACCAATGACCTTTTTCCATACTTCTAACTGTACCTGGGGTGCCCCCGACCCCGCCTACTGCCTATAGGATAATTAAGCATTGTGTTCCCCTTCTTATAATAGACCAGTGCTGCTGCATGTAAATGAAGTTTTCCTGGCATCCCTAGCCCGAGCGAATCACACATATTTACCCCAAAACCTCTCCCACTGCCCAAGATTTATAATGTCCTTTATTCACAAAATAAATGCTCTCTCCCTCCATTCCTCCACCATGACCATCTGAGACTCGCTGCTTTGTCACTGAACCTCTGAACTCCCCTGCCTAGCCAGGCTTGCTCAAGCCAACACTAGCTGCCTCATCCAGAGGCTCCTAGCTTCTGCTGCCTTTCCTGCACCACCCGCCAACACAGCTCATCTGCAGCAGGTTGCTGGCTGTTCCTGAGGCAACCAGCAGATTCACCCAAGCCAACTTGGGGTTCTGAAGCACTTGGCTTGGCTCAGGAGCTCCGAGCTTCCTGCTGCGGTCTGGCCTCAGGCTAGCAGCTTAGTAAAAAGGGCTTTAACCTTTTGCTGCATGACAGAGAGGGTTAAGGTTACCCTGACCATCCTGCTTACCTTTCCGGCCTAAATGAATGTCTTGGGGGTACAGATCTTGTTGAATGTTCCATTCCTTTCTGCCTAGAAAGCGACGTAGCCCTGACCTTCTGGCGAGGAGTGTCCACTTCCGGTTTGGTGCTCGGGAGCTTCCCTACCAGACTGCACCAAAGAACATGATTTCAATGTATGCTCCTGTCTTAAGGCCATCGTTTGCTACATACGTCAAGCTATATTTAAGACTGTATTGTATATGCATATATGCATCCTATTACCCATAATATTAATTTAGTTGCTCAAAATAATTAAAAATTTATCTTGAGAATTTCATACTATCTATTTCGATCACATTTAATCCCCCTCCTCCTAACTCCTCCCAGACACATCCTCTCCCCTGAAAAATTAAACTTAATGTCATTAAAAAATAGCTATGGAAACCAATTTGTGCTGCTTATATCCTCATCCATGTGGGGCCATCTAATCACTGGAGCACGGTTACACTTTTAAAGAAAACTCACTCTCTTTTTTTACTCCCTCTTGCAGAACATCAGCTCTTGGTGTCTCAGCAGCTGGAGGTAGGGGCTGGGCTCCTTCCCGCTCCCTGCTTTAACGCTGACTGGCTTGATCGTGTGCAGGCAAACACAGCTGCCGTGAGTTCATGAGTGCAGTGGGCTTGTCGTGTCCAGAACGATGTTTTTTGAACTGTGTTTTTCTTCAGTTTTTCCTCTGGCTCTTCCAGTCTTTTGGCCGTCTCTTCCTGAGCCTTGCAGAGAGAAGAAGGTGCGATACAGATGTGCCCTTTGTAGCTGAGCAATCGACAGACACTCCTTGCACTTGGACCAGCTGTGAATTTCTGTGTTAACCATTGCCCTCTGCACATAGAACCTTCTCTCATGAAGTCTGAAACGACTCTAATCTAGGGGCATAGAGATTATTCAGAATAATTAAAAAAAAAACACAGAGAACCTGAAAATCATATATGGCATCCCATTCTTAGATAATGACTCCTGTTTCTGTAGGCTTCCAATATATTTTTTCATCAAAGGATAAACGCATACACATTAAAAATAAAATTGCTGGGTTTTTTGGTAATGAAAATGATTTTAGACGTTAGTTTTAAAAAACTGTAGTGTTTATTGCTTTTGTAAATTGAAAAGATGTATTGTAATTAAACAGTCTGTGGTGGAAACAGGTTACATTCAGATTTTATTTTTATTTTTGGAAAGCTCCCCCTACAGTGATGAGTGTTTTCATACCTTCTGTGCAGTCACTTCAGGCTGCCTTTGGGCTTTAAGCCACAGATACAGCCAGCAAATTTTGTTCCTTTCTTTTCTGCCTGGTTTGGACCATCCACGTCTGTTGCTGAGGCACTTCCAGTTCATTGTTTTTTTGTTTCCTTCCCTGTTTCGTCTGGAGTTTATAGCTGGGATGTGTGGGATTCCCCAGGAGGTAGGAGCCTCCTTGGACTTACCAGAAGCTAGCTTCCTAGGTCTTCTAAGATGGAATAGATGTTTCACTTAAATTTAGTCAGTGTTCTGTTGCTGTGAAGAGGCACCAAGACCAAGGCAACTCTTATTTTAGAAAACCCAAGATATTTAATTGCGTGCTTGCTTGCTTACAGCTTCAGAGGTTTAGTCCATTGTCATCATGGTAGGGAGCATGGCAGCACAAAGGCAGGCATGTTCCTGGAGCAGTAACTGAGGGCTGAGAGAGAAGGGCAAGTGGGGAGGAACTGGGCCTAACATGGTCTTTTGAAATCTTAAAGTCCACCATCAATGAGACACTTCCTCTAACAGGGCCACATCTACTCCAACAAGCCACACCTCCCAATCCTTCTCAAACAGTGACACTCCCTGATGACTAAGCATTCAAGTATATGAGCCTATAGGGGCCATTCTTATTCAAGCCACCAGCCACTCCACCAACTGAACCTCTGAGCCATGTTACACCCACCAACCTAAGTAGCACTTTTCATTTGTCATTTAACAACAATCTATGTATGTGTTTGTTTGAGGTCTCTTTCCCGTGTGGACATGCGAGTGCCTATAACCCAGCACTCAGTCCTGGCATGCAGCAAGAGCTCCTTAATAATATGTGAAAGAAATGAATCAGGCAGGTGATGAAGCTCTAAACCAGGATAAAGTCACTGCTCTGGTTTCCATAAGTGACTCCCATTGGCTCATGTATAGAAGACTTGTTCCCAGTGTGGGGTGTTGGAAGGTGATGGAACATTTAAGAAGTGGGATCTAGTGAGAGGTCCTTTGGTCATGGGGGTGTATCCTATTAGAATCAAGTTTCTCTTTCCTTCTTGGATTTTGTTCTAGTCAGGCAGTGAAGGACTTACTCCGCCGTTCATCCTACCACGATGTGCTACCATAGGACTGAAAGCAATAGGACCAGCCAGCCATGGACTGAAACATCCCCAATGTGAGCCCAAATGAACCTTTCTAATGTATAAGCCAAGAGCCTTGGTGTTTATTATAGTAATAGCATATGACAGTGCTGGTCCAGCAGAGCCAGTGCTGACACCAGGGATAAATGAGACTAGGGTCAGGGAAAACTCAACAGAGAACTTTGCATATTTGTGTACATGTAAGTGCTCATGTGCGTGTGTGTACCTATGTGTGTGGGGCTGTGTATGAGTGTTAGTACACGGAGGCTAGATGTAGACATCACGTGTCCTGTTTAATAATTCTCCATTGATTCCCTTGATACCTAGGGTCTCTTACTGTTCCCGGAACTAGGCTGTCAGCCAACTCAATTGGTTCTCCTTTCTCTGTCCCTCTCAGTGCTGGAGTGTGCATGGCAACACATGGCTATTATCATGCGATCTGTGGATCTGAACTCGGGTCCTTGTGCTTGTGCAAGGAGTGTTCTTACCCAAAGAGCCACCACCCTATGTGTTGACAAGGAACTTGGAGAGAGCTTGCATACTGACTAGTTGAGGTGGATGTAAGAAGAGAGTAATATACTCAGGGCTGGTGGGAGAAAGAAGGCTGTGCCTTGCTTAAACCCAGACATTCTGAGCATTAAGGACCAAGGTTCAGTGGTGTTTGCATGGTGACCGCCAACTTCATTGGCATTTGCATGGTGACCATCATTCCTAATCTGGAATTAGCATTGATCTTGCCCATGGTCCCATCTTGCCTGGAACTGAGATTAAAAAGCAGCAGTTACAAAATTTTTAAATCTTCACCCCTTATAAGGGACAGAGGGTTCTACCGGAAGAGAAGTGAGCTGAGCGAGTCTCGAATCCTGGAAATCTGCAACGAAGGGATGTTTCTCTGTGATAAGGAGCTGCGTATTGAAATTTAATCCTTCAACCCTCTACCTCCTCAAGACTGCATTAAATGGCTTCTGTTAGCGTGACTGCACCAAGATACCCAGAGAGGAGGGGAGTCTTTGAATCCCCCACGAGGTGCAAGGCATCGGAAGCCGAGCTTCTGCGGTGATTTAGGAACCTCACTAAATTCCTAAGTGGAAATGGCTGACAGTCTCGGATGCTGAGCTCTTTCATCTTCCTGCTGGAATGCACCTTGGCTTGTGCAGTAAAATGAGAACTGGTGGTAATCAGCGCAGTAACGTTTATGTTCTCTTAGGTGCAAGGTGAGGATGGGCACGTAATGACATGCAGAAACGCTGCCCTGGGTCTCCTTACCCATAGTTGCTGGGAGAGAGGAGGCATCTATTACAGATTATAAGGCAGCCTGTATAATCGAAAGGTTTCTCATTAGCATCCCACATTCAGCTGTAGTCTCGGGCTCTTGGCTAATCCCGCAGCAGAAAGTGGTTGTTCCTGGAGCCTCATTTAAGGTGTTTAGCTCCAGAAACACCTCTCCTAATGGACTCCTGGTGTGTTTCCATGGAAGAGAGAGCTGAGACTTAAAGGGGCTTTTGTTACTATTTCTGTGTCGTTCTCTTACCAGGAGGCCTGCTTCTCCGCCAGCCATCCCTAAAGACCAAAAATTAATGTTTACTTCTCAGATTCAGGAGGAGTGCTCTTATATGTTCTCGAACAGTTAGAGATAGAGAAGGAGCAAGAAGAAGGAAGGAGCCTGGGATGGAATTGGATACGCACCCTTAAAGGCAAGCTTAGGTGTGGCCATCACATTTTGGGAGATAGAAAAGTGCTGCTAACCAAATAATAGTGTCAATGACCCTCACCTGTGTACCTGACTTAAGGAGTCCTAGCTGCTAATTCCATGGGCTCATGCGGGCATCTTACCACGCATGCTCAAAGCACATTACTCCCTAGTGCAGACAGACACAGGACTAGCTTGCTCCAGCCACATGGCTCCCCTGCCACTACATTTCTCTCTCTGCATGCTGACATCACTCTCCTACCTACATCAACAGGATTCCAAGGCAGTGGCTGGCTGAAGGTTCAAGACATCTCTAATTCCTGCCATAGGCAGCCTGCGCATGCCCAGGGCTTCTTCATGCCTTTCTAGACAGCCCTGCGTGTCTTCCAAACCGCCTCTTCCCTCAGGTAAGATGGTCATCACGGAGTCCTTTAACCAGGTTTTTCTAGGCATTGAGAACCATATTTTACCCTGTAACAGCAAAACCTGTACCCTGTGGGGTAGCCCCTCGCATCATGATCTTGAATTCCAGGTGACTCTAATATGTGGGCAGGACCTGAACCCCACAACCATGAGGCACAGGCCAGATGATGGTGTCAGGCTGGGCTATGTTAGACTGGTTATTTCCTTTGGTTATTCCCTAGCCTGACTCCCAGAAGCCTCTGCCTCAACACAGCTGGGTGTGTCTGCCTTTGCATGGTGCTAGTGGTCTAGCTGGAAGCTGGACTTTAGATCTTGGTTAGATGCAGCCTAGATAGATCTGGTTTGAGATTTGTGTCCTTGGGGTGGGGGAAAAAGTATGGCAGAAGGTTTAGAGCAGCCACAAAAAACAAATTCTGGCTGTATTACTCTGTCTGAAATTAGAATTTTATCTATAAAATCAGGTTCGGCGCCTACTGTGAGGGGTATAAATTGGGGTATGCACTTGAAGGCATTTGATGAGAAGGGACAGAATGGGAAAGTGTCACTTCACTTCATAGTTATCACCCAGCCATCTTGAAAATGTGGGCTGAGAACTCACCGAGGCCCACCTGACTGATTCATTGGGAATCCCTGTTGAAAAGCTATTGTGAGAAAACATCTTGGTGGTGAAACCTGTGTGGCTTAGCTTTGTAGTGAGGAACAGCCTTGGCCTTGCCGTGTGTGTAGTTCAGTGCGCCCCTCCTGGAGGACACAGTCATTGTTCCTTCATTGTTCCTAGCACTGGGAACGCCAGCCCTGGAATATTGTCTCATTTCTAGAAAAACCATCTTCTGGATCAGAGGTTCTTACACCTTCACAGCATGAGTGCTGCATGGAGGGCTCATTAAGCCCGATCTGTAGGTGTCAACCCCAGGGTTTCTGATTGAGTGGGGGAGGGGCACGCATTTATATTTTCAGCAAGCTCTCAGGTGAAACAGAGGCTGCATGTTTGAACCCCTCTGGAAGATCGATATGTAGACTTTTGTGAAGGGGTGGGTCATGGTGTTTGTTACCTTTATGCTAGTGTTCTTATCCATAACGCCCCTTGGATTCTCCTGGGGGACCTTTGAAAAACGCGGATCCCCAGGCCTCATTGGTTAGTCGCTGTGAAGGACGCTAAGAGTCTCACTACATATGAAATATTTTGCTTTGAAGAACAAGCTCTCCACCAGGCCTCTAAACCCTGGCACACCTGCTCTCTCCTACCCATGTCACTTCGCTCTGCTGTCCCTGTGTCTCACTATGCATCACAACCTCCTTTTTGTTACTCCTGGAGACTTGGTTCAATCAGTCCCAGGCTTTGACCTGGCCACCCAGAACCCTTTTGACCTCCCACAGGGCTGTGGCTGCTGCTTCTTCCTCTCCACCATGACTTTTCAGCCCCAGTAGCCCCTCCCAAGAGATGTCTTCCTTGGATATCCTATTAAATGTGGGCTACATGTGGCCCAGTGAAGTTCACAGTCTGCACAACTGACGTGGGTCTTGTTCACCATATAGACATTACAAAGTTATAAAAATGTGCCATGGGAAACTTCATGTAAACGGTAATAAACTGTTTGGAGTGAGCAGTGGCTCTTCTCTCCCCTCGCCGTGCGTGCCCTGTGCAGGTTTGGGGTTTAGTGCCAGGTGTCTTTCTCAATCACTTCCCACCCTTATTTTAAAAACAGGATCTTTGGCTAAATACATTTGGCTACATAGGTTTGATGACCAAGAAGCTCTAGGGACCTACCTGTTTCTATGCTCCCACACGCTGGGGTCACAGACACATGCTGCCACACCCCGTTTATATTCAAATACTGGGGGCAAGAACTCAGGCCCCAGTGCTTATGACTGAGCTGTCTCCTCAGTTTTTACAGGGTTTTACTTGGTTTCTCTATGCTATGTAGCCTTGACTACTCTGGAATTTATTCTGTAGGCTAGACTGGCCTTGAACTCCCAGAGATCTGCCTGCCTCCGCCTCCTGAGTGTTAGGATTAAAGATGTGCGCCACCACGCCTGCCTCTGCCTGACCTTTTCTCATTTTTTTTGAAGTCCAAACATTTGATAGTGGCTAGAAAGGCTCTTTATCCTTTCTTTGTAGCCTGGATCAAATTTGGATGTTTTGTTTCTTGATATGAAATCACTTTCCCGACTGTCTTGTCTGCCTTGTTCACTGGTATCCCAAGTGTAGCGTAGGTGCATTTGTCTGTTTACTGACTGGCTGAATCCTGCTCCTCAGGCACTAATGGAATCACTTTTGTTCTGGGACCATTACTGTAAGTTACAGGCAATGTCCCACAGCCCTGAGAATAGGTTCCTGAGCACTTGAGACCAGCTTTGGCACAGTGGAGGCCAATCCGCTGTAGCTCAGACTGAGCTGGCTTCTCGTTGTCTGCCTGTGTAAGTTCAGGGCAGACAATAGTTGGAGCCGCAGCTGCATCTGGTGGGAAGGTATGACAGGTGATTAAGCAGTCCGTGCACCCGTTCCTCGAGGAGGGGTGGAGCTGTGGAAGTGTCAGTAATCGATAATTGCCCATTTTATATGGAGACTTTATAGGCCAATCTCAATTAATTGTTTCTGAAAGAGTAGTAAAATTAGGCAAGGAGGCCATCCGAGATGATGGGTAGCAAGGGGCGGCAGCACAGACAGGCAATTAGCATCACAGAGGTCAGCACGGTCTGGATGTGAAGGGCATCCTGCATCCAGGACCAGGCCATCAGCAGAAGCAGATTCCTGCTGTGAGCTTCTGTGGCAAAGGGAAGGTGTGGTTTCAGAGTGCAAGAAAAAAAAAAGCCCAAGGAGACTGGCTGTGTGCTGTGGAATAGAAACGAAGAGTGAAAAATCGGTGATCAGCAAGCTCCTTAATTTTTTTTTTTCTATTGATACAACTCACGGCACTTTTGTCAGATATGGAATTTTAATACACAGTGTATATCTCTGTGTGTACTGTGCACTAAAAACTGAGTGAGGTGGAAAGAGGAGCAACTCAAATAATGATCTTGAATACATCCAGAATGTCACAGGCCTCAGGAGCTTGGTGACAGGCTTCAAGGCCTAAAATATGTTATTTAAAATTTTTTTCAATAACACAGTAGATAAGATCTAATGTGTGTCTTTTGTGTGGTGCTTCAAAGTCTAGTGAGCAGCAACCCATGGAGTAATGAGTGTGAGTTGATTTGTAAAGAAAACAATTAAGAAGCTAGCTAGATAAAACTAGAGGGAAAAACAGTAATTATCTAGTCTTGATTACCGAGAACAGTACTCTAGACTTATACAAACCATTACTTGTCTTTTCTCTATGTTTTGTGTCTGGAAATGTAAAGGAAAAAAAAAAAAAAAAAAAAAAAAAACCCAACAACCAGATTTTCTCAAAATCTTCATTATAAATGGGAAGAGAGGACCAAGATTCCCTGGACCTGTTGGCATCACCCTTCTTCCCCTCCTACCCCTGTGGATGCTTGCAACGAACTAGTTGTTTCCCAAGAGAGATTGCTGGGGGAGAGGGAGAGGCAAGGAGCGCACTTAACGAACCCCGACTTTCTGATCAATCAAGCCCAGGCTGGGCTCTTTACAAAACCCACTGGACTGTTCCTGTACACACAGATGTCAATTTATTGTCCAGCATCTTTTGGCCTGGGTGGGGAGACTTCCAAGAGGCTCAACAAACTGGAGTCTCCCTGACCCAACTACTTGGTGAAGGAATAGTTGTACCTGCTGGTCAAACTGAATTAACAACAGTTGACAGTGACGTGTGAAAGTTCTGGAACAAGGAAGTTAGCCAGGTAGTAGTTTTAAGGTAGTTAAATGGGTCTTATCCCATGTCAGAAACTGCTAGCTGTTTTAAACAGAGTGGCAATACTGACGGTTCTTCTTATCCAGTTTCCCTTTATGATTTCACCACCACTGAAAGGAAACACGAGAGAACCCTCAAGTCTACAGCCCATTTCTTATTGTAGATCTGCTCTACCCAATATGCCGGCCACTAGCCACACAAGACCATTTACATCTCAATTGAAATCTTAGAACTAAAATGGTGAGTTGAAGATGAACTTAGATTTGAAAGTTTAGGTAAAAAATTTAAAAGGCTTATTAGAGACTAGCTAGTGAGTGGCCACGTGGTCAGGTCAGTGGCTAGCTACCACACTGGCAACTTCAAGTGTGGAATATTCACCCGTGGTAATTGGACCATGCTGTATGTGATGGTCTCTTTCTGATACCACGGCACGCACTGGCCTGTTCATGGGGGGGGGGGTGGTCATTTATCCTGTGGGATTTGAGCAGGTGGATGTTTGGGGCCCATGAGAGACAGCAGCATGGAGGCTCTTTGAATTATTCTCATTCCTAGCCATTTCTCAATTTACTTGCACAGCCCCGGGATATGCCTCTTGTCAGTGCACTGACTCTGTTTGGGGTTGGTTGGTTTCTCAGAGTTGATTGCCTTCTCCATGTGAGTTTGATGTCTAACTTGGTTAAGTAATTCAAAGGAGTTCTTGCCATTTCTAGAGATGGTTAGCAGGCAACGAATGAAAAAAAAAGGGGGGGGGGGAATCACAAATAATTCCATTCTTAAGGCATTGACTCGCTGATGTTCTTAGCCCCAAGGCACTGAAGCAGTCCACAGGCAAAGCTTGCCCTCCTTTGCAGAGAGCATGCTTAACAGATAGGAAGGAAAATGACTCAGGGGTGGAAGGACATTTATCTTGGAATTTCTCCAAGTGTGGTCTAATAACGGAGCTAGCAGAGATACTGCTGGCTGGTGCAAAGTCTGGGTGTTTCACTTAAATGTATCTCATCCGGAGAGCAGATTCCCAGCTGTCCTGCGCATGATGTAGGAGACATCGATTGAGGGTTGAGAAAACAAGTATCTCTACTGGCTTTGAGAAAATAACAACGTGCCACCTGCTTAGTGAAAATCAATAATGCAGGAGAATTTACTGGCTGTCATTCAAACCTTAGCTCCCCTAATTGCCAGGTCTGGCAAAGTCACTTGTTTTTGAGGTTAGAGGTTAGCCAGTAAGTACCACTCACTAGCTCCTCGGTAGACCTGAAAAAGAGTTTTGAGCTGTTTTGTATGATAATGAACTGGGGGGGGGGGGAAGCAGAGAAGCTGGCTGCTGAGCAAGCTGGAGGCTGAAGAACGAAGAGCCGCTCCTAAGAGTTCAGGGTCCACTGTGTAGAAGATAATTACAGAGCAGCGCTCGGAGCGGAGTTTCCCGAGGCAGGAATCTTCACCCTGGCTGCGTGAGTTTCTTCTATCTGGGCCTGATTGGGCTTTGAGTTGATGACCCTGCTTGGGAGGAAACTCGGGCATCGTTTCAAACTAGGGCAATCTGAAAACAAGAAAGAGAGCAGAGAGTCCACCAGGAGCCCGGGGAGGGCGGCCAGAATCGTGGGTTGTACTTGTGTTGCCTGGTCCATCCTATCATGAGCATTGAGAAACAGTAAAAGGAATTTAGAGACAGAATGAGAGAACTGGACCATGTGGGGCGGAGGGAGGCTAGCTGCAGGGCAGGGTACGTGATGGTGAGCAAGCTGAGCATTGAACTCTGGCCAGTAATGTGGTGAGTTATAGTCCCAGCCCTGAAGGATGGCCAGATGTCATCAAGTCTCTCAATTTTACTAAGTTGTCACTCTTATGTTATATTACCTCAACTGGTAACTACTCCGAAGAGGAATCAGCCCTCTGCTCTATGCCGCTACTTCCTTGATATTGATTTGTGTGTGTGTGTGTGTGTGTGTGTGTGTGTGTGTGTGTGTGTGTGTGTGTGTGGCGGGGGCAGTAATTCATGGGACAGCCCCTCCCTTTTCTGCCTGCTCTGGATCTTTAAGGCACCTATGATTTGCCTTAGTTTAGTACCAACCCAGCCTGGATTTCATTGTGTTTGCGGATGTTATCTTGAGATTTGGGAAACTTGGGGAAACTGTGGTGAAATAACCAAATACATGGTGAGATAAGGAAGGCAAGGTGTGCGGTGACTTTGTAAATCAGGGGTGGACAGCAGCTGCAGCTCCCACCCTTGAACACAAGGCCATCTCCTGGGAGGAAGGTTGCTCCTCTCATGTTGTTTTATGAAGCATTTTTGGTTTGCTGAAAAATGTGTTCCAGGCTCTGGGATGAGGAGAAGCAAGGGTCTGTTGGGACTGAGCTAGGAGTGCAGCTCAGTGCTGGGGAGCTTGCCTAACATATTGGGTGTACTGAGTTTGATCCCCAGTACTGCATGCAGGATCGTTTCAAAATAAAGATGGCGGACCTTGTGGTCTCTGGTGGCTCCAGTTTTGTTCTTTGGTAGAAACTTAGGTGCAGTGGAGATTTTCTGCCTCTTCTCAGGGGAGATGGTGGGGTGAGAAGCTGACTTCTAATGGTTATTACCTTTTGGTCAGACAAGTGCTTGGCTCAGGTTAGAGGGTGATGAGGCTTGTGAGACGCTTGTGTGTGTGTGTGTGTGTGTGTGTGTGTGTGTGTGTGCGTGCACATGCACACAAACATGTAGATGTTAGAGGACAACCAGGAGTATTGTTCCTCAGGTACCGTTTGCCTTGAAGTTTTGGGCAGGGTCTTTCCCTGGTGCTCATCAGCTCATCAGGTAGACTAGACTGGTAGGTCAGCCAGCCCCAGGGAGCCACTGGTCTCTATCTGGTCAGTCTAGGTTCTGGGCTGCTTCTGGGCTGGACCTTTTAATGTGGATCCCGGAAATCAAACCTGTGCTTGCAAGGCAAGCATTTTACTGATTGAGTGTTGTCTCCTCCCCAGCCCTGAGAAATCTGGAGGTATTTCATGCAAATTGACAGTCTGACCTCCTTGGGCCTAGGGATTTAGAGCCTTAGCTCTCTCCGTAGTCCATCCATCACGCTTTTAGGCAGCTCAGGAAAGTGGTTCTCACCCAACCCATGGTGCAATACAACCTTAGGCTTTATATTGGTGTTCATGCTTCAACTGTGTGCTGGTTTGACAGAGAGATGTCCCTCATAGGCTCACACATTGAACACATGTTGGTTGTTTTAGGGAAGTCCTAGGAGGTGAAGGCTTACTGGAGCAAAATATTTCCTGGGGGCGGGCTTTGAGAGTTTGTAGCCTCATCCCATTTCTAATTCTTGCTCTCCACCTTCTGTGTGCAGTGGAAGATGCGAGCTCTCAGTTTCTTGCTCTGGCCTCTTGCTGCCACGCTGACCCCTCTATTATGAACTCTGTAAACTAAAACATACTTTTTGTCCTATACGTTGCTTTTGATCATCATGTTTTATCACAGCAACAGAAAACTAACACACATACTCTTGATATATAGTTGCTAACACAATGTAATTACTTTACTGTTGCCAATACAAAAAAGGTTCTAGTCCTACTGCAGGGGGAATACCCCTTATTCAAAATGTTGGCAACAGAAATGTTTCAGGTTTTAGATTTTTTTTCCTGTTACCATCTCTCATCCCAAAATTGGGAGTCTGAAGATAATTTAGCATGACATACTGTTCCATAAGTTTGATTTTTGTACCATTTTTAGATGTCAGATTTCAGCATTAGGGATGCTCAGCCTCTTCTGTTTATTAAGCACTTATGATGAGCTGATGCAGCATTGAGCCCGTTGTAAATGAGTGATGCTTTGAATAGCAATGGCCACATAGGCTCATATATTTGAATTCTTGGTCATTAGGGAGTGGCACTATTTGAGAGGGATTAGGAGGCATGGATTTGTTGGAGTAAATGTGTCACTGGGGGTGGGCTTTGGGATTTCAAATGTTCAAGCCTGGCCCAGTGCCTCACTTTCCCTGCTGCCTTTGAATCTGTGTGTAGAACTCTTAGCTTTGTGTCTGCCTGCATGCCACCATGTTCCCTCCACGAAGATAATGGACTAAACTTCTGAAATTGTAAGCCACGCCCAGTTAAATGCTTTTCTTTATGAGAGTTGTGATTATGGTGTCTCTTTACAGCAACAGAACACTAAGACAACATATCATCTTACTTAACACTCATAAAGTCCTGTGGGCAATGCTTAACTCATCTATAAGCAAACTGAATTTTATGGAGTTGAAGAGTCTTGCCTAGGATGTACAACAAGACAGCAGTGGAGGCAGGCTTTCTTCCAGTGTTCTTATGTATCACACCATTACTTCTTTCCTGTCCTTTATATTCTATCCTATGATTTTCTCTCTTATTCCTTCCGCTCTCGGGATGATGGAAAAGCCAGTTTCCCCCTCCAGGAAGAAGCCGTTTTCCAGAGACCTGCTGATAGCCCTCAGCCCCATTAGTTGGCCAATGCTGTGGATTTCAGGGCAACTGTTTAATGGATTGTGAAGCCGGTTCACTGCTGGGTCGCTCTGTCCCAGCTGACCCTGAGCGAGACTCTTACAGATGGGCTCAGGTTCACTCCCCAGCACGCATGCTGTGTGGCACACAGTTCCCAGGGTGCCTTGGTGAATCAGATGTGTTGACTAGCAGAATCCCTCTACCTCTGTGCACTCTGATCCTTACTCCAACTGGCTGTTGCTTATAAGTAATGGATAAGTAAATGTGGCAGGACCTGTATGATGCTGAGCTGGGCCTGGACCAGGAAGTGGGGTACTTGGCTCAGTCTTAACCTTGCTGTCATTGACAAGAGCATCAGCCAGCCCCAGTCTCTAAGGATGGAACATTGTACCACATTCCATGGAATTCAAAGAAACTGAGTTGTTCTGGGATACATGAATCATTATTCGGCATTGACAGTCAGGTGCTAAGGCGTATATTTTGGAAGAGTAAAAAGCAGACATCTGTAATAGTTTGCATGAACACTATGCCTGGAAAAAAATGTCAGTGTTGTTCTAGACCATTCTGTTCTGCCATGGCTTTGTGGTCTCTGCAGACCATCATGTTAGACAGCAGTTTGGATGAGGCAAAATTGCTAAGTGAAGAAAGGTCACTTGAGACAAATGTGGTTTGTACCTGCTGCCCTGGAAAACTTGCCCTTTCAATCTGGAAAGTGTCTTGTTAGAATCAAAAGTACCAGTCCTTTTAGATGTGGTAAAGAATGCTGCAGTCCAGAGCCAAAGTAGAGGCTTGGTTATTTCTCTTTCTGAACTTCCCCTTCCTTGTCTCTAAAGTGGAGAGAATGACGGCTATTGCATCTCGAAGAGTCTGAAGGAGCCAACACAACAAGCATGTGATGAAAACTGAGTTTATTGTGCTATGTACGACTTGCAATTTCTGGTGGACAAGAAACCCAAACTGGATTTTGTACAGCTCAATCTACTTTATAGCTCAGATTGCCCAGCTTCTGTGTTTCTTGAATCTGGCAATATTTAATATTAAGCCAGTGTTCAAATTCTAGCGGGGCTAGTCACTAGCTGTTCTGGTTCACATGAATTATTTCTCAGTTCCTCTATTATTGTTTTCCTGTGTAAAGTCAGTAAACGGTTACAGCCCAGAGCCTTTGACTACAGGTTTTCAATCTGTGTCTGCTTTTAAACTCTAGTTCATCCTCCGATGGTTTTGTGACCAAGGAGGACCATATTTGTTGCCCTGCTCTAACCTTGTAGTGTCTACATGATCTACTGGAATTTTTGACCTACCTCACGCTTACTTATCTTGGGGACACAATGCCTCTAGACTAGAATGCTATCTTCAGTTGAGTTACCCAAAACAGCTTGAGTCTAGACTGGGTGCCAGAGTATTTGGCAGACAACCTCTAACTTCCTCATAATTCCAGCCTCATCATGAATGGCACATTCACAGATCCATGACAGTTTACCATTGCTCTCATGACTATCAGTAAAAAACCAAAAAGGTAACAGAAGGAGGTGGTGCTACGATTTCTAGGAAATCTCGTCAACCGGAGGAACAACATGAACACTCTTCCCCTTTAGTAGCCTGTCTCTCACCCTCACATCATATCCCTTATTACTAAAGCCTCCCAACTCTTATCATCAGGTCAAGTAGTTAATCTGTGGGTCCATCACTTCTGGAATCTCCCAAGAAGTCAGCATCCAGTCTTACTGGTCCCATAATTCTAAGAGGGGAGAGAGAATTAAGGTAGCATATTTGACACGCCAGTTGGAACATGGTCTGATAGAGTTATGCTTCTCACTGGAGAACTACTTTTTATGACTAAAAAAGCTGTTATCTACAGCAGATGAATATTTGTTTTTTAATACCTGCTGTAAGGCAGGGATATTTTCCCCAAAGGCATAAACTTGATGCCAGAAACAGGGGAGGGTAGGTTGAAGGGAATGGGCCTTGGTTCTGGGAGGTTGAAAGTCACCTTCCTTTCAAGAACAGCTTATTTCCAGGTCTTGGAGTCTCTCTTGTGGGAAGCTGAGAGACATCTCTGTTCTGGCCCCAGGGCTCCTGACTGGACCTTGGGAGCCAGTGACCCTGTAACAACCTTCCTGGAACCTCTCTGATTTTGGCTTAATAATGTATATGTCTTATTCCTGTGATAATCTATACATCTCAACATCCTGTCTTAACTGTGACATTTTATTTTCTTCAGGAAATTTCCTTGACCTTGGCCATGTTGTTCTCAGACTATTCCTCCTCTGTATTTTAGGTATTCAGGTTTTAGTTTCTACGGCTTTTTCTCTTAGCCTCTTTCTTCATGAAAAGAGGGTGGCATCTGTTGAGTAAGAGCCCATGGAAGACACTCAAGCCAAAGACATCATCTTTGGGATATCTGGCCTGGCTCTCATCAGACCTAGAAGAAGTACCCTCTGTTTTAATGAAATTATTTTGTTTTCATTTTTTTTTTATTTGGGTTCTGTGTTTGTAGTCACAGTTAAGACATTAACCTGATGGCTGCAGAAATAGATACTATGAGGAATTTATTTTGCTAGCTCTTGTAGTCACTAGATAAGCCTCATAGAAAATTAATTATTTCTGAAAATAGAATTGGGTAAAATTTTAGACTCGCCAAGGTGAATTGCTTCTAGAGTTGATGGAAGCACATTTACCAAACAACTTGCAACGGCTTCATTTTTGAAGAGAATTTCTCCTGAAATTGTCATTAGGCTCATGAGCATCTTATGGTTTTTGTTTTGACTTTACTTTAGGATTTTATACATGTACGCTTCTGCTCTTGTTTGTCTAGCATATCTGAGCTAAAACATTTCTTATGGACAACTTTGAGATGATTGTTTAACTACAGCCGCAAAAGCACATGGGAAATTCCAGGCTCTGCCTATTTAGTTTTCTTTCTTGCATTTTCCATGTTCACTTAGAAAGGTGAAGAACTTCTGATACTCCTAAAACAGTTCTTACAAGCTAAAGCCAAGGCCTTTGGCAATAAAAGAAAAAGACAAAATAAACATTTCTTATGGGTCCTGTCTAAGTTGTGAAGCAGGGAAAAGACATTTTACAATTTACAACAAGCTCTTTGTAAAAGTGACAAGGACCTACAATAAATCAGAACGGGAAACAAGAAATGTCAGAATGCCGAAGAGAACTTCCCTGTTGGGTGGACCTGGAGAGGGCTTTTTGCCCAGGTCACTGAAAGGCTACAACTGGCTAGGAAGGGCTAAGTTACAACTTAGGCACCAGCTCGTGAAAGTTTGGCTTCTTCTGCTTGTGAAGGTGTCTCCTTTTCTGCTGATTGGCTCTTAGGACAGGGAAGGGATCCAGATCAAGGTAAGTCTGTGTGGGGGCCCCACTTATTGACACCTTTGCTTTCCCTGGACCTTCATTTAGGTCCTTCTTGGCCATCTTTAGGTTAAGAAAAATTTCTATCCTGTTTCAGCTCTAAAAGTCACAGTTTTGAAAGCTCAGGTTTAGGATTAAACATCATCTGGGACTGTGGAGGAAGTAGTCAGGCAACAGTCTAACTTTAAAAACTGGAAAGAGAGACTATAGATGAAGTCTATAAATTCTTTTTTTGTTCTATTTTTATGTTATAGGTATGTGCCTGTGGGTGTGTTATGTCTACCTTTGTTTTTATGCTTCTAAATTAACATGGGACCAAATAAATGAAAACCTGTTTACAAAAAAAAGAGCATGAAACAAAATATTTTCAAGGTCTGTATGGCTGGGGAAAATGTTAAGTAAGAAAGATTTGTTTGTTGTTGGTTTACTAAAAAGCAGTTGTGTCACAGGTCAGTATACATATACACATGCACTTATACAATGTAGATGAAAACCACTTCTCCCTACTGTAAAAATGGTTAGGTGATGACTAGCTAGCTCCTTAGTGTATCAAAACTTCAATAAGTCATTCATACAGTTGTTAGGAATGAGTAAGTTCAGTAACTGGAAATGGGATAATTGTCAGTGAATTTCTCAATTTAAAAAATCCCTTTATTTTTTTATTTTGTGTGTGTGTGGGTGTGTTACCTGTATGTCTGTGTACTACATATGTATAGTGCCCTTGGAGGTCATAGGAGAGGATCAGCTTTTCTGGGACTAGAGTTACTGATGGCTGTCAGCTACTTTGTAGTTACTGAGAACTGAACTCGGGTCCTCTGGAAAAGCAACCAGTACTCTTAACCACTGAACCAACACGCCAGCCCCAAGTTTATCATAACTTAAAAAGAAATCCTTTTCAGTAACCTAAAATCTTATTTCATGTTATAACTGTATTCATAGAGTGTGTGTGTTATGTTAGACAAAGTTCAATGTTATTCATTAGATGTCTAGACCAACTTACTCAGTAGAGAGTTAAAATCTCACAGAAATTCACAACTGGTTAAAGTGTAAGTAAGAAGAATCTTCTGAGTGTTTGGCCACAAATGGGACATCTATATCACAGCCCACCTCTGCCCCAAGGCTCAGGGTTCATTGTAAAGAGGGGTAGAAAAGACTGTTAGCGCCAAAGATCAGAAAGGCCTGCAAAGAGTGTCTTTTGGACATGTTAGGTCACTGCACTCCTGAATTCATAACGTGGTAGTTGCCTTCACAAGATCTGTGCAAAATCAAGCCAGTCAATATTCCGGCATGAAGGGGTAGGGCTCCATGAGCCCTGACTCCTAGCTGTGGCACCACTGACAGCTAATGGGTTTTTGGAAAGGTAGCGCCAGCTTTCTTTAAGAGTATGTTTGCTGGCTTATATGTTAACTGTGGTCCAGTGGTTGGGCTCACACTCCTGAGTAGGTGGGCAGCACAAAGTGGACATGGTTGTATGCTTGGCTTTTTCAAAACCTATTTTATGTAGGTTTCTTAAACATTTTAACCTCAGTTCTAACCCATCAACTAGAGGAAGAGGAGACTGTTACTGGGAAAAAAAGGTTTGTGGACCTGTTAAGATGTGGTTCTTTGGGACAATTCCACTCCATGTTGTCAGGATACCAACAGTTCAGTCCAATAGCCAACAGCAAACAGCCACAGAAATCTGTAGAGGTGACGCAATCCAGCAGAAACTGCAAGGCTCCGCTGAATCGGCACAAGTCTATGGGAGTGGTCAGAATCAGCCGGAATAACACAAGAAGTTCTCTGGAACATTTCTCTCTGTGAAGTGAAGACCGAAGACCAGCAAAGACCAGCAAAGACCAGAAAAGACCAGCGAAGACCAGCGAAGTGTTGTATGGCATAGAAATGCCCAAAGCCTCACCCCGCTGTCCATTTTTTTTTCAGTACTCCTTCCTACCATTGTGTGCCCTCTCACTGGTCTGTTCCTAGTAAAAATATCACATGCCCTCTCTTCCAGAAAAACATCATGTGACCTGTCACAAGGCAGCTTTCAAGAAAACACTATGTGACACAGCAGAGTCTTCAAAGAAACCAGAAACTTCTAGTTCACATGGTGGACTACTTATAAAAGAGGAAGTCATAATAAAATTGGGAATGGGTGGGGAGAAGATCTGGGAGGAGTTGGGGAAGCAGTGGAAGGTGAATATAATCAAAATGCATATAATGCATTAATCAAAGAATTAATAAAATATTATGTGTAGAAATAAAGATCCATATAAGAATATCATCACATCAGTAATTAATAAGTTAATATGTACTTTGATATGACGCTAAGGAAGAAATCTGAAATATATTTGGATCCATTTGTAGCTTCTGTTAAGAAGGGGACTGGTGAGATGGCTTAGTGGTTAAGAACACCGGTTGCTCTTCCAGAGGTCCTGAGTTCAGTTCCCGGCAACCACATGGTGGCTCATGACCATCTGTAAAAATTATGTTAAGAAAAAGCATGTAATTCTAAAAATGAGTAGTTTACACAATTACTGAGGATGGATAACAATATCAGAATGTCACTAATTCTGGTTGCAAGTTATATGGAACATTTTTGAGGGAACTCACGAGACATGAGTGTATTGTGAGGCACTATATAGTTACAAGTTGTGGAAGAAGTCCTGCCTGGCTAAGAGGCGGCCATTGCAGTCTCCATATCCCCCACTGCTAGGAGTCTCAGTTGGAGTCACCCCCATATCCTCTCAGAAGCCTACCATATTGCCGGTCTTGTCCCAGACATGCCCTCCCAGCTCGGCTTCCTTTCTTTCTCCCGGCCCTCTCACCTCCTACCTCCACTCTCACCACACTTGATCCCCAACCTCATTCCCCTCCCTACACCCTCTCCCACCAAGTTGCCTCTCTTCATCTACTTCTGATGTCTATTTCTTCTAAGTGAGATTCTAGCGTTCTCCCTTGAGCCTTCCTTTTTACTTAGCTTCTTTGTGTCTGTTCATTGTAGTATGGTTATCCTGTACTATATGGCTAATATCCACTTCTAAATGGGTACATACCAGGTGCGTCTTTCTGTGTCTGGGATACCTCACTCAGGATGGGGAATCTTGTGGAAGAGTAGAGGGAAGGATAGAGGGACCAAGAGGGGACAATAACTCAACAAGAAGACAGAGTCAACTAACCTAGACCCATGGGGTTTACAGAGACTGAAGCACCAACCAAAGAGCAGGCATGGACTGGACCTAGGCCCCTACAAAGATGTAATTAGTGAGCAGATTGGCTTCCATATAGGTCCCCTAGCAAGTGGAGTGGGGGCTTACTCTGACATGGCTTTTGGATCACTTTTATCTAGCTAGGCTGCTTTGTCTGGCTTCAGTGGGAGAGGATGAGTTTAGTCCTGATGTGATTTGATGTGCCAGGGTGGGTTGGTAAGTAGTAGTGGTGGTAGCTCCTCTTTTCTGAGGAGTAGAAAAGGGAGGAACCGGGAGGAGAGGAGGGAGGGGGCTGTAATTTGGATGTAAAGTAAATTAATAAATAAGTACAAAATGTGAAGGAGAGATAGTAGTTTAGACTAAGGGTTTGGACAAGTTGTGAAAAGTTTAAGAAAGTAGTAAAGGATTTAAGAAGGAATAAAAGTCCCTAGAAGAGGCAGCTATATTCTAGCATTGTTTTATATCAGTACCCCCATTATCCAGAGAAAAATTACACAAGTTAAAATTAGAACTATTCTTTCCACTTCAAGACAGGTAGAACTAGTCTTCTGGGCATCCAAGGACCAAATGCGGGGACCAAAGCCAATGAAGATAAGGGTGTAAGAGACAGCCAACATTTTGGCCGTTGTCTTTCAAGGCCAGCCAAGCACAGGGCAAGGTCGGGCACTCTAAAAGGGCCTTGCAACTCCAATTAGACTATGGACTCTTTGATTAGATGAATCAAGATGACTTCAGAGACCAGAAGCCAACTAGTGCACATTTTGCAAAGGGTCCCTAGTGCATGTTTTGCAAAGGGTTCCTGGTGCACATTTTTGCAAGGGGTCCCTGGAGAAGAGCATGTCCCTACTGATCTGTGAAGAAGTTGTGTGGTCAGCGAGATCTTGACCCATGGCAAGAGAAGACACAGCTGGTCTAGGGACAAGACTGAAGGAGCCCAGAGGTTCATCATACTGTCCTAGAAGAAACCATGGAGAAACCTTGGATGAACCAAAATGAATTCTAATTTGTTTGGTCAGTATTTTGTCACAGCAATGGAAAGAGCACACTAGTTACTGGCTGTTCCTCTATCGTGGTCTGTCTCAGGATTTCTTTGTTTGGGTTATCCAAACTCTGGGCCTTGTGATGGAAGCTGCAGCATGGTGCCTGTGGTTTTTTAATCACTCAAAGGTCATGTAGGAACACAAACATCTCTACTTTGTTTTTTGCCAGTTTCTTTTCTAAGCATTGGCCTATGATTTGTAACGATTCTTTTTACTCTAGGATTAAATAAAACAATGAGAGACACCTCATGCTTGCTGTAGTTTTTATATAAACATGGGCAGAATCATAGAAGCAAGAGGGAGCCTTTAGGCTTTTAGAAAAAGTAACCTGTCTTAATGATTAAATTCCAGCCATCTCAGCCCTGAACACTTAGAGTATGGTGAAAGAGGCCTTACCAAGCGTTACCTGCCTTTGTCCCAGGGAGACTCCTAATGGCTCCCCAACTTCTTCTGCTCATTGGGCTGTCTGGTCTCATTCCTAAATGAAAGGCTGGAGGCCATAATGGTACAAATGATAGTCACTCCAGGGCTATGAACAGTTAGACCTGCAGCAAGGCCATAGCCATGCCTGTTTAAGACTAGCAAGGGACAATGTTTTGCACTAATGGCTCTCTCTATGACTCCCAAATGCAGGATTCACTAGCATGAGATTATCATGCTGTGCCTCAGGAGCAAGGAGTGTGATACAAGGGAGGATTGTTCTCTTCCCTGAGCCCCTGATCGCTACAAAACCTTGCTAAGCTCTACCCGACCCTCAACTTGATTGTCTCAAAGAGCAAGGAGGCCTACCGGCCAACAGTTCATTTTCAGGCAGGCTGGGCAAAAGTACCTGGATCAAGATGGCTGCCAGACTGTAGGCTGTCACTTTGTTCTGGCTCTTCACCAACCCTACATCTGACAAAGGTCTAATATCCAAAATATATAAAGAACTCAAGAAGCTAAACACCACCAAACCAAATAACCCAATTGAGAAATGGGGCTTGGAACTAAACAGAGAATTCTCAACAGAGGAATATCAAATGGCTGAGAAACACTTAAAGAAATGCTCAACCTCCTTAGTCATCAGGGAAATACAAATCAAAACAACTCTGAGATTCCATCTTATACCCATCAGAATGGCTAAGATCAAAAACTCAAGCGACACCACATGCTGGCGAGGATGTGGGGAGAGAGGAACACTCCTTCACTGCTGGTGGGAATGCAAACTAGTATAGCCACTTTGGAAATCTATCTGGTGCTATCTCAGAAAACTGGGAATAGGGCTTCCTCAAGACCCAGCTATTCCACTCCTTGGACTATACCCAGAAGATGGTCCAGCACACAACAAGGACATATGTTCAACCATGTTCATAGCAGCTTTATTCATAATAGTCAGAACATGGAAACAGCCTAAGTGTCCCTCAGTAGAAGAATGGATAAAGAAACTGTGGTACATATACACTATGAAATACTACTCAGCTATTAAAAACAAGGAATTCCCGAAATTTGTGGACAAATGGATTGAGCTAGAAATGATCATAATGAGTGAGTTAACCCAGAAGCAGAAAGATGCAAATGGTATATACTCACTTATATCTGCATACTAGCCCAAGGGGCATGTCCCACGAAAGCCTTCACTTACCAGGAAACTGGGACAGAGGGAAGGACATCCTATTGAGACTCTAGGTGAGAGAAACATGGGAGAATAGCAAAGTAGAAGGATCCAGAGGGTCCTAGAAACCTACAAGTAGAACATTATGAAAGGCAGATTTGGGCCCAGGGGTCCTACTCAAACTAAGGCACCGGCCAAGGACAATACAGGCGGTAAACTTTAAACCTCTACCCAGATCTAGCCAATGGGCAGATCATTCTCCAAAGCTGAGTGGAAAGTGGGGTATGACTTTCACACGAACTCTGGTGCCTCATATTTGACCATGTTCCCTGGAGGGGAAGACCTGGTGGAACTCAGAGGAAGGATAGCTGGTTACCAAGAAGAGACTTGGTACCCTATGAGCATATGCAGGGGGAGGAAATCCCCCTCAGGAACTGTCATAGGGGAGGGGAATAAAGGGAAAAGGGGAGGGAGGGAAGAATGGGAGGACACAAGGGATGGGATAACCATTGAGATGTAACAAGAATAAATTAATAATAAAAAAAGATGGCTGCCAGAGTGTGTACCTGACAATCTCTAAACTAACTTCACTATATTTCTTCTTGGGTGCTAAATGACACCTCCAGGGTGTTGACAACTGTCACAATGATGACTGGAAAGATCATGAAAAAATAGTGAAGAGAGGTGTACCCAAATTACTGGGAAAACTCCACTCTTTCCAGGAAGGTCATGAATCTCCTCTCTTATTTGCTTCTCCTTCCTCCTTGTCTGTAACCCTTCAGTTCCCAATGTGTAACGATACTGATTTTCTTGTCTCTTTTCTACTTCTGATTTCAGTCAAGAATAAAAATCCCTCTTGCTGCTTTTTCAGCACTGGACATAGCTACTTATTCCGAGAGGGAAAATAGATGTGGTTTGGAATCACAGACTGGCAACACCATCCCCTCTTTGTTTCTATTTCCCAACTACAAAGTCAGAACTGAATGCTCTGTAGGCAAGAAACCTCTAATTGTGCTCAACATGCAGTAAGTATTTGATGCATGTGAAATGTGCACATACATTTACTTTCTAGGGGAAAAAACTTTGTATAATTCTACCATCCACAGTATATTTTACTATGTGTTTTGTAATGAAATTTTTCTTCAAGTGTATATGTTGTTTGACCATATTCACTCCCATTATCTTCTCTGGTCCTCCCTTCCTCTTCCTCTTTATCTCATTGGTTCCCATCCTCTTTTCAAGTAATTCCCCCCTCTGTTTTCACATATATGTGTCTCACATCCAGGCACACACATGCATACACACACATGTGTGTGTGTGTGTGTGTATATATATTAAACATTTTAAGATGCAGTCATGGTGTATAGAAACTTGGCAATCCTTTAAATTATTTCCCCCATATTATTAGTATTCAGAAACACACTCTTTGTTAGTGCTGCTAAATTCTATCATGCTATAAGATGTATTTTCCATTATCTATGTGTATATGTACAATTTCTTTTTTTTTTTATGTACAATTTCTTATCTTTTTTTTGTCTGATAAGTACTTTTTGGCAAATCAATTAAAAGGTAAATTCCTAGAATACTTCTTTTGGTTGTTTCATTTTGTTAGATTCCTACCTATAGAGAGTGAGTGTAAGGGTAGGACCTCTTTTACACTCTGAGTGTGTGTGTGTGTGTGTGTGTGTGTGTAAGTATGCATGCATATTTACACACATAGATAGATATATACAAGCACATACTTAAACCCATACCTATATCTATGTATCTATCTGCCCGTGTTTCTTATCTGTCTTTGAATGCAGCCAGGTATGACATAACTGTTTCCTCAGTTCTTCATCATTATCAAGTGTTCCTTTTCTTTGCTCACTGGATTGTGTTAGTTGTCAAGCCTAGACCAGGGACCACAATGAGAGATGTATATTGGCATTGTCCATCATGGTAGCCATTGGTCATAGCCACTATTATAGCTTTTAAATGGAGCCAGTAAAACATGGAAGAGAATTGGAAACTTTATTTAGGTTTAAATAGTGTCCCGTGGTTAATTACTGCTCTACTGGATGGTTCAGTGCCAAGCTCCATAAGCTCAGAAGTGTGGCTGGTTGGTTTCCCTAGAGCCCATATAGGGTTCCCCGAGGCTCTCTGCTGCAGGCAGCGTGATGAAGCAAGGAAACTTAGAAGGATAATATTGGGAAATAGCCCTCTTTTCATTTCCTGTGTCATTTAGCTGTGTTCCTTAAAGGCCACCAGAGAGTTGAGGAAATATCTTCCAGGATAGGAGGTTTTTGCTGCACAGTAATTTTCCTTTCTCTGTTGTCCAAACTTGCTACCTTGGTATTTTTAGACCAGGGTGACCCAGGAGTCCCAGAAAATCATCTCTGTTGCTTTCTCTAGTTTGAGTATTGGTTAACAGTAGGAGATCGATGTTGGTTTTCCATACCTTCTGGTATTTCAACGGTGGGAAGCAGTCCATGGTCAAGGTACAGAGTCTTATTCTCATGCCTCTCGTAGGCCTATCTTGTTCTGTACTGTCACTTTTCGTGCTGCCCGTACAGCATACCACCCTGTAGAATTCACTGCAGGTCTAAGGTCAGTACCTCTGTGACAGAGAGCCAGCTCCTGTGCAAAGTGTGATTTCATCTGCTCAGCCCCAGTGGCCGCTGGGACCTGAATCAAACAAGGCCAAACCGCCCAAAGGAAACAGCTGCCAAATGGCCCTTGGCAGCTGCAGACCTGCCCAGTGGCCCACTCCTGACCACACCAGAAGAGAAATTAATGTCACACTGTATCATCCAGTTACTTAATTCTTGGCAAGCCCAGGCTTCGGATAATCTCATTTGTAAATAGATAGAATCAATTCAAACCCCTGAAAGGAAGAGGCGGCAAGAAATGGTGGGAAGTTAATCTACTTTTAGGCTTGTGTAACCTGCTCAGGTTGTGAGAGTCAACCTGCTTGGCCCCTGTGGTCTGTTTATAATTGCTTTTAATCTAAGAAAATCATTACGCATATTCTGGAGATGGAAAAGACCAGGAATTTACATATGTAAACAGTTCCACACCACTTCCTCTACAACCCGTGTTCTTTCTGAAGTAGCTGAACTGGTGGGAGCCGGTCCTCTTAGGTTTCAGTTTTGTGCCTGCTGAGTGTCCATCGCTGCCTTTCATGCTTCACAAGGATTATTTGTTTAATCCTTTCAACATGCTCCTGGGAGCAGAGACATTTTTAATCCCATTTGTTGGTGAAAGAGTTTAAAGTTAGTGAGGGCAGTGGCTTTCTGAATGCTACCCACGAGTTAAGTGATGGAGCTGAGCGACCGTGCAAACAGACTGACTCAGGAGTCTGTGTTCCTGCTTTTTGTGCATGAATCGGACATAAAGCAGTGAACACATGAGCCTGACTTTCCATGTGCTGGAACTGTGCTGTGCACTGAGGTAGACATCGAATTCTTTCTTGGGTTCATTTGCACCTTTTGAGTTTTCTTATAACTGTTGTGAAGCTGCACAGTTGATGCTTGTTCATGAAGCATTTGGTCCCCAATGATGCTTTATAGCCACATTTATGTTAAAGATTTGTGCAAACAGAAGTGGAAAAATGCCTATACCAGATTCTGTCTGCATTATTTCCATTTATAGTCAGATTACTAGATTACCTTTTGCCCTCATGGGTAAAATAGTTAACATTCAGGACTACCAATAATAATAATAAGAGACAAGTTTGAGAATGAAATGTTTTCCGTTGTAGTGGACATTTCTGTCAGTGCTGGGGATTAAACCCTGGTCCTCAGGCTTACAAGGCAAGTGTTTCACCTCTGAATTATCTCTCAGCCTCCCAGAGTGGGTTCTTACACACATGCCCAGCATGTGCACTGTGCCAGCTGGTTTATCTTGTGGCGTTGATATAAGACATTTGGCATGGACAGTACATGGGCTGGTATCTTCATGAAGGCCAACCAACTTGCCTTCTGCAAAGTACCTATATCTGTGCTCTAGAAGCCAGGGTCTGTTTTGAAGCCCTGAGCAATTTCTCTCACCAGAGACTGGAAGGGGAATCTGCCAATTAGAAGTTCAGTAGCCTATCTATCCCTAGGGTGGAATTTCACAGAATGCCTATCACTAGTCTGTAATGGCGAGGCCTCTTCACCCTTCTAGTAGAGTGCACACTCTTACAAGTGGCATTTATAGTTAGTTTCCTGGGTGCTTCACATCTGGTGGGATTGCTTGCAATCTGCACCTTCTTGCTTGCCCACCTTCTTCAGCTATAGCTAAGAGAGTCAGAGGTGACATGGAGTTTCAGAAAAGTGTTAACATAGTAGCAGCTGCCAACACCCCTTTAATACATGTATATGTATTATATATATTTAGATAAAGTAATTTCCTCAAAGCTCATAGGTTGAAGATACTACTTTTACTCAGTGTTTGTGGATTAGTAAACTGGGCTTACTGATGTGAAGGAGTTTGGGTTTAGGGAGAAGAAAGGTAACAGAGCTAAGATGGGTTACATGTTGACCCTTCTCAGAGCTCATGTGCATAGCTCCCTAGCTTTGCTCCCATCATAATCAGTTTGGACTGGTCCTGAGAGGTGGCCAGAGAACATCGCTGAGACAACCTGGCCTGATGAATCACACAGGGATATGCTTTAGCAATATATGTGTGTGTGAGAGTGATATGCGCTTGTTCACACGTGCATGTGGAGGGCAGGTGTCAAGCTTGGGTGTTGTCCCTTGGCCTCTGATTTGCTGTCTAGCACACCATGCTGTCTAGCTAGCAAGCTTCTTGGAATTCTCCCGCCCTCACTGCCCATGTCGCTGTAGGAGCAGGAAAATTATGAATGGCCACTCCACGCTGTGTTTTAAGCAGGGTCTGGAGATTCAAACTAGAGTACCGATGCCTCATCATGAAGCACGTTTACACACTAAGCCATCTCCCATGCCCCAGGAATATGCTTGTAAACAGAAGCAGCAATCAGGGCAGCCCTATATCAGGTGAGATGACAGGAGACATTTGGCGGTTCTCAAACTGGGACCCGTTGTGAAAGACTAAGACTTATTTTGAATGGCAACTTGCTCACATTTCTGCTGCCTATGACTACAGATGCAGCCCGTGTCATACAGTTCACCGGGGCAGTTAGCAGTCTACAAATGGCCCATGCCTGGTCCTGTAAGACAAGGCACAGACTCACGGGTATCTCAGTAGGGCTTTGTTGCCATGAAAAGTTTTAAGCTTTCACCCTCTGTTTCTGTACTTGGCATAGAAAAGAACAGGTAATAAATGGACTCATGCCAGCCACCAACCCGGAGAATCATTCTGAGAATTGAAAGATTTCAGGGTCAAAATTCAGTAAACATTATTCTAGTTTCCTGTCTATGGCTTGCTGTGGGGTTCTAAGGAAGCCACTTTGCGTCTCTGAGCTCAGTTTCTTCACCTCCAAGGTAGGGTGTTTGTGGCAGACAAATTAAAGGTACAGCTTCTCCGTGCTGATGTGAAAAGTCTTTTACACAGCAGCTGGGAGCCTTGGGGACAAAATGCCTTTAGAACTCTCCGGCCCTGGCTGGTTTCAAGTCAGAGTCTGACCGGAAGATTTCAGTGCTTTGCCTAATAAAGGGCTCTTGTGATTTACAGCCCGTGACATTCCTTTGTTAGAAAAATGATCTTGAAGGACAGCAAATAGGCTGGATATGCTAAACCTGAATGTCAAAGTGTGCCCCTCTTGCCACAGTGAGCCGTGTGGGGTAAATTTTGGAGTTTAATGATGCCGGTGGTTAAAATAACAGGAGATGTAATGAGGTCTGCAAAGCGCAGTTGCCTGGCTGCTCGTCACGTGGGGTTTCTTTTAACATCAGCGGGAAAGCTGGCGCTGAGGTGCCAGGGTCCCGGGTGTTTGAGAAGTGATTCCGGGGGCCTCCTCTCCTACAGCTTTAGCTGTCTTTGTGTTTTCTCAAATCTTCCCTCTGAAGTGAGGCCACGGATTGGCGGCATCTCGATTTCATTAGAAATGCTGAGTCTCAGTCCCACCCCCTGAGGAATGAATCAGATTCCCTGTTTTAACAAGATCTGCAAGAAAGCCACACACAATAAAGTACAGGCAGAATGCTGGGAAGCCACCGAACTTGCCGTTGAGAAGCACAAGGGCAAGAGTTGATTGGTCAGTGGCCACCCTCTCAGGATGCCAGGCGCTGCACTGGCCTCTGAGGCCAGGTTTGAAGGTGGGGAGGGGGCGGCATCTGGCTCCCTTTTCAGAGATGTAGGATGCAGTTGATTATTCTTACTGGACACGGAGGCTGTGAGCCTGGTGCTCTAGGCATAAAGAAGAGGTGTGGGGAGCTGGTTTGCTTTGGACTCACCAAAAAAGTTCAAGGCAGGCCAGGGCAGCTGCTGCCCCTGAGTTACCCTCCTGTCCCCTCCTCTCTTCTACCATCCTCTTTAGCTGCCCTTTTAAAAGCACCTCACTGCACTGAATTCACAACTAAGCCATTCACAGCTAGATTAAAGTAGCCACTTAAGCAAACACTCGCCTAGTCCCAGACCCTGAACAGCTCTAGCTTCTATATTGTTAGAATGGCCATTCTGAAGCCATGGAGTTTTACTTAGGATTTTATACCTTTGCTATCAATTGTATTTTATGTACTTATCCACCCTAGAGAAAAAAAGAAGAAAAAAACTGTGACAGAACTACAGCTAGAGAAACAATGACTTTTATATCCTCATGACTCTGGTCCTTTTGCCTGTGTCCTAACCTTTCTCATCACCTATTCCCTGCTCTCTGTCTCCTTTGTAAATGCTGTACTATACTCACGCACACAGCTGTTCAAACACACACACACACACACACACACACACACACACACACACACACACACACACCTGTTAGGCTAGGATCTACATGTGAGGGAGAGCACGTGTTTTTCTTTTCTTTCTGAGTTTATATCTCCTCGGCTAAGATTATATTTTCCAAGTCCATCAACTTCCTACATGCTTTATAATATCAGTTTTTTTTTTTTAAAAAGAGATGAACAGTATTCCTTTTTGTAAATGTATCACATCTTATCCATGCATGCATCCATCCATCCATCCATCCATGCACCCACTGGACATCTAGGCTGTTTCTATTTCCTTGCTGTGGTGAATACAACAGGAGTGAACATGGCTGTTTATCTATTTCTATGATAGGCTACTGAGTCCTCTAGATATATGCCCATCAGTTGAAGAGCTGGGTCATAGGACAGTTTTAATTTTCTATTTTTTTTTTTTTTTTTTGAGGAACTTCGAAACTGATTTCCATATTGACTGTATTGATTTGTAGACTACCGGCAGTGAAAAAGTGTTCCTCTGTCCACATCCTCTCCAATATTTGTTATCAGCTTTCTTTTAGTAATTTAAAAAAAAAAAAACTATATAATTTCCCCTTCCCTCTCTTCCTTCTATCCTTTTCCATGTATCCTACTTCCTTGTTCCCTTTCAAATTCATGGCCTATTTTTCTTTAATTATTATTATTGCTGTATGTGATTTCAGGGCTTACCATTTGGTATTAGGTAATCAACTAGGGGCTTCATCTCTAAGGAAAACTATCCCCCACCCCAACTCAGCAGTCAGTTCAAGCAGGCTTCTTGTTGGCCTCTGCTTTGTTAGTTCAAGGGCAGGCAAACTGTGGCCCACAGACTAATCCCAGCTTCCTATCTCTCTTCTCTCCCATTCTGTTCCCTTCTTTTTCCTTCCTTACTCTTGCTTCCCTTCTCTCCTTCACCTGCCTTCCCTTCCCTTCCCTTCCCTTCCCCTCCGTTCCCCTCCCCTTCCCTCTCCTCCTGTTCCCTCCCCTCCCCCCTCCCTTTCCCTCCTCTTCCCCTTCCCTCCTCTTCCCCTTCCCTTCCCTTCCCCTTCCCTTCCCTTCCCTCCCCTCCCCTCCCCTCCTCTTCCTCTTCACTTTCCCTCCTCTTCCCCTTCCCTTCCCTTCCCTTCCCCTCTGTTCCCCTCCCCTCCCCTCCCCTCCTCTTTCTTTTCACTTTCCCTCCTCTTCCCCTTCCCTCCCCTCCCTTCCCCTCCCCTCCCCTCCTCTTTCTCTTCACTTTCCCTCCTCTTCCCCTTCCCTTCCCCCTTCCCTTCCCTTCCCCTCTGTTCCCCTCCCCTTCCCTCCCCTCCCCTTCCCTCCCCTTCCCTCCACTCCCTTCCTCTTTCTCTTCCCCTCCCCTCCTCTTCCCCTTCCCTTCTCTTTCCTTCTCTCCCCTTTTTCTTTTTCCTTTCCTTTTTCTCAGTGGCAGGCTTAGAACCCAAGACCTTGTATATGCTAATACACCCCAAACCTTAGGGTCTGTTGAGACAAGGTCTTGCTCAGAGTGGCCTTTAATTTCCTACCATCCAGGTTGGCCTTGGATTCCCAGTTGTTCTGCCTCTGCCTCTGAGACTGAGGTTGCAGTGCCACCACACCTAGGCTCTTGTGCAGTTCCTTGACTCCAGTTTTATCAAAACGCTGACATGCCTGTTTTCTTTGCTTATTGTCTGGCTGCTTTCTTTGGTCATACAACAAACAGGGTCGTATCATGCTTGTACCAGAGATGTCTTGGCTTTAGGAGAGACACTATTTATTATTGGGTCCTCTGGGCAAGCTGGTTGCAGCCTCAATTTTTTTTCTTTTTAGATTTATTTGCATTTCTTTCTCTCTCTCTCTCTCTCTCTCTCTCTCTCTCTCTCTCTCTCTCTCTCTCTCTCTCTGAACGGTGCCATATGACATGGGTGCTGGAAACTGAATTCCCATCTTCTGGAAGTGCAGTAGGTCCGTGTACTCACGAAACATCTCTTCAGTGCCTTGTGGCCTCCTTTTCTAGACCAGTGGTTTTCAAAGTGTGAACAACAGCTTAGCAACAGCAGCAGCAGAAGCTACAGGGAACTTGTAGACAGTGGATTGCTCTGGCCTACTCTGGACCCACGGAGCAGGTACTCAGGCCAAGGCCCACAGTGTGTGCTGAATGAGCATTCTAGGTGATGGAGAGACATAGGAAATTTGGGAAATGCCACCAATGACCCCGCTGGCCTGCACTGCGGGCTTTCCCACAGGCACATCTCTCTGCTTTGGGCTATCCTTAGGTGGTGTATACTTTTTTTCCCCTGTCCTTCAAACCCTAGCTCTAGTTACGCTCGTCCATAAAGATCCACCTTGACCTACCAGGCCAAGGACACCACATGAGCCTGTCTGTGCCCTCGCCCCTGTAATTTCTTGTGACAGTTATGTCCCTTCACTTCATGTCTGTTTAAAGATGACAAAATGCATATATTTAAAGGGTATGATATGATGCTTTGCTATGGATATTGTGGAATGGTTAAATTGGGCTAATTACCATATTTATCATCTCACCTTGTTTGTGTTTAAATCTTTTGGCAGTTTTTGAGAAATATAATGTGTCATTGTCAGTGGTGGTTACCACGCCACGTCTTACCTGACACAGCTCTATGTGGGCCTTTGCCTCATGCTTTGGCTGTAGCCCTCTGGTGCACTAGTTCTCTGATTTTGACTTTCTTAGATTCCACTTGTAGAGACAGCATTCAGTAGTGTTCGTCCTGTGCTTGGCTTATGCCACTTCCACCAACTCCTCCAGGATCATCCCTGTTGCTGGCAAATGTCATAACTTCCTCTACTTCAGAGGTATCTGTTATTGTACTGTGGGTTAAATGCAGACTAGGGTGACCAGACTACCGGCATCAGCAGGTGTGGGAGGCAGTGAATGAGCAACTCATGGTAAGTACTCAGATTCTGGTGCGCCAGATGCTGCCTGTGGGATGATGCTGTAGACACTTCCTAGGGTCCCTCCTGGGTGTTGCTGCCAGTGAACAAGCTTTGGTCTGGACTTCACGCTCAAAGCTTAATGTTTTTCAACAGTGTCGGTTCCCTGTTCCAGTAACAGGATCAATAGGACCTGTGGGTTGGTGAACAAACAGCTCTAACGGGATAGCCTCACTGCTCTGTTGCTGTGGAGGGCTTGTTAGGTGTCCAGTCCTCCAAACACTTCTAAGCCCTCATTTTAATCAAAAGATACGTGGAAAATGGCAGCAGGCAGGCTCACACTTAGAGGTCTGTGTTCTGCACAGAGCTCCAAGCGCAGTGTCCTCACTATCACAGGATACTGCTTTGGCCTGTGTCAACTCCCACCAAGGTCATTCTCTTCTGGAAGAATGGAGTGGAAGCATGAATCCTCTCCCCTGGCATGGCCTTGGTAGCCCCTGCTCCATGGGCTCAGGAGTCAGGGACACAGGATACAGGAAACCATCAAAGGGTGTCCTTCCTTCTGAATGCTTTACTTCCTTCCCGGTGGTTAAATATGGACACAGAGGTTCCATCAGTAAGGAGACTTGGCCAGTTCACTGGGAGGTGAGGACGAGGAAGGGTGCCAAGTGGGAAATCAGCACTGTCAAGGTTACTCCCAAGGGAAAGACCTGTCCAATATCTGCTTAGCTGTCGGAAGGTTGCCATACATATCTGTGGTGTGTGTGATCAAAGTACCCCATGATCGAGAATTGCTAGCCAAGACAGATACATAATTCCTCATGTCCTGGTTTTAAGGCCGCTTTGAAATAAGGCAGGCATGAGATTGATGGGTATATTAAGGTAGGCCCTCCTTGTTCTAAGAACTACACAATAATAAGGGATGCTGCTTTCCCAGGCACTTAGGCTTGGGACTTTGTAATTACTTTCTTCTTGATAACATCCTGGGCCAGGTTGTTTTTATTGCTTGCAAAGAAGTGCCCTGACGTTATCTAAGGAGTCAGTCAGAGGCACGTTTATAAAGGTATTGACCCTGAGGTAATAATAAAGTGTGTGGTCGAGGGAATGTGGAGGCATATTGGGTTTGTCACTGGGGAGCAGAAGGGTGGGGGGAGAAATGGGGAGCTGAAGCCTAGCCAGTGTCTGAGGTGCTTTTGGAGGCTTTTTATTGCGTTCTGACTTCAGGAGGCTAGAAACAGTTAACGGAGCACAAATAATCCTCGGACCAGCCTTCCTGTGGCTTCCCTGGAGGCGATTCAGTAGTTTGCAAACCACAAGAAGCAAAGAAACAGATTGAGAATAAACTTGGCTCTACTGCTGAGATCTTAGGGACCCACAGAAAAAGCTGCAGCCACAGGTTCCCACAGGGACCTTCAGTTCTCATGTGAACCATACTGACTTACTTCGGGAAAGGCCTTAGAGGACAGGCTTTTTCCTTCTTCTCTGAAGTGAACATCGTGAAAATGAAGCTCATCCCAGTCTTTAATTGAGGATAAGAGACATTGTAGCATCCGTGGGAGGAAATTGGCTGGCAACATGTCAAAACCTTACAAAGTCCTGTTTCCAGATATCGGCCCAAGATGGCAACTGGATTTCTTTAGGCAGCCTTGATTTACTTACTGGCCACGTCTGTTTGAACAGCTGGATGGAGGACCCAAAGGCCACCTCTAGCCTCAGCATCAAAAAGCATCATGACTGCTTGGCTGTGTGTCCTGCAGCTTGTGTATGCAGTAGGAGATGGACATCAACCTGCAACAGAGAAACTAGGAAAAGCATCATATAGTGCTATTCTATGTCATGGTTAGGCAGTCGCCTTTCTTTCTTCCTTTCTTTCTTTCTTTCTTTCTTTCTTTCTTTCTTTCTTTCTTTCTTCTGTATGTGTCTGTGTGTGCTGTAGGAGCACATGCATGCAAGTAACCATGGAGGCCAGGAGACTGCATCTGATCCTCTGTAGCTCTAGTTACAGGTGGTTGGGAGCTGCCTGGTATGGGGACCAAACTTGAGTCATCTGGAAGAGCAACCAATGCTCTTAACCACTGAGCTAACTTTCTAGACTCTTTTAAAATAATGGCCGTGGAAAGGATTACTCTTTAAAAGGTGTGCTTAGTTATGTTCTGTAGGACCATATATGTTCATGTGCTCTAAGGCTGAAGGCTTGGCAAGCCTTTCCTATGACTAATTCACAGAGGGTGAATACTGTAGGCCTTGCAGGCTATGCCGAGTCTGTCACAACTATTCATCTTTGCTATGACAGTGCACAAGCAGCCATAGATCTTATGTGTAAGAATGGGAATGGCTGCTTTCCAATAAAACTTTATGAAGAACAGACAGACAGTGGACCAGGTTTGGCTCATGAACCATGGTTTTCCCTTCTTGGTATGAAGTGGCTGCTGATGGTATCTTCTGGGGAGAGAAGGCTGGCATAAGGCTGTTTTGATGAATGCACATGGAGTAGGTTGAGAATGCGTAAGCAGAGATGCTTCTCTGGCTACAGCCAGGTGTCTTGACTGTGAGTAGCAACTCTCGTATGTAAGAGGAGGAACCTGTGGCTTTGGCCTTGGAAAAACAAAGGCTCTCTTTCTGGAGTATGCTCAATTTTGACATACTGTGTGGCAGATTTAGAAGCATCGTGGAGACTATGTTCTTATTATAATAAATAAGAATAATGAAATAATAATAATAAAACAACAAAAAATGATTGTGAGACTTCTGCTTCACCCCTTAGGAAGTATTGCAGTTGTGCCGTCTAAGAGAGCTCATCAGTCTGGCCTTACGGGACTAGCCTTAGTTTGTGGCCTGGTGCTTCTTCATGGAGACCTGATGGTTTCCTCTATGCTTCTCCCATCTTCCCATGACTTAGTCTACAATGCGTGGTATGCAGTAACTATTAGCCCCATTTTTCCTATCTAAAATCAGTCCTGTACCATCATTACTCTACACCATATCTGCTATTTTTTCCTTTACAGTGTCTACCTGTATCTGAAATATTATTTTTGTGTGACACACACACACACACACACACTCTCTCTCTCCTCTCCTCCTCCTCCTCTTCTTCTTTTCTCTCTCCCTCCCTCCCCCTCCCTCTCTGTGCATGTGCAGGCATGTAGAGGTTACAGGCTACCTTATGGGCACCAGTTCTCTTTTACCACATGGGTCCCACAAACAGAACTTCATCTAGGTGGCAAGTGCCTTTACCCTCTGAGCATCTCGCTGGCACTCCAACTTCAATTGTGAGACAGTCTTTCACTGGCCCTGGACATTACTGATTCAGCTGAGCTGACTGACTAGCAAGTTTCTGGAATCTAGTTGTTTCTGCCTGTCCAGTGCTAGGATTTACAAGTACATGTCATTGTGCTCCCGTGCCCCCTGCCCCCTCCCCGCCTTTTTTTTTTTTTTCCTGAGACAGGGTTTCTTTGTGTAGCTCTGGTAGTCTTGGCCTTGCTTTGTAGACCAGGTTGGCCTTGAACTCACAGAGATCTGCCTTTGCTTTCCAAGAGCTGGGATTAAAGGTGTGTACCACCATGCCTGGAATATGCCCATTTAAAAAAAATGTGTTAGTGATCTCATGTATGCATGGCAAAGCATTTTATCAACTGAGCCATCTCCCCAGACATACCAATAACATCCTTATTTCTGTTTTCAGCTGGAGTGGAAACACTCTGCATACAATGACTACTGTATCTCTGTATTCAGCCCATGACAGGCACACACATGGTAACTGCTGAGTGGATATCTAGAGCAGCTATAATAGGAAGCAAAATCTGGGTTTCTAGAATGGGCTCTTCAATACAATAAAGGAAGGAACACACGAGAACCATATTTGGATGATTTCTTGCCTGTGAGACTGTGAAGCTGTGTCCTGCTGTGGTGAGCTAGCGTGTTTTCTGGTCCAGTTTTGGAAGGTTTGTCCTATACAACTGTCTCTTCTTGCCTTCTTCTTTTACCACCACCTCCTATTCCTTCCTTTCTCTCCTCTTCCTCCTATACTCCTCTCCATCTCCTCCCATTCCCCCCCCATTATTCTCTTTCTATCTTCTCTCTCTTTCAGTTCCTCCTCTTTCTCCTTTATTCCCTCCTTCTATTCCTCCCCTTCCTTTCGCTCTTCCTCCTCTCCTTCTTCTTCTTCCTTTACTTCCTCCTTCTCTTAGATCAACTCATCTTTTAAGTACTCATATTCCATAAAAGGCTATCAGTGAGACGTTGGAGAGCAGCATTTAGGATTCCCAAGAATCCATCTGTGTCTGGCCTGAGGTTGGCTTAAGGCATTCACTAGGGGCTTGTGTGAGAGAGATTGGGGAGTTGACGAAAAGGCAAACCATTTGCACATAATAAAAAAGGACCCTATGGCGTTTCTCACATTTGACCTCCGTTGTTCTTTATTCAAAAAAGCAAGAGCCACTGTTCATGTCAGGGACTGAAATGGAGCAGGTAGAATACTTGTACTGTGTAGGCTCTTTATTATACAACCCAACCAGCTTCTATAAGAGGGAAAATAGGTTAAAGGGAAAAAAGAGTGAACCTTCCGGTATCCATTCTACAGGACGGGTCCCTAGGTGTCTCTGGCCTGCATGCTGGTCCGGCCTGTTCCCTGATCCATGTGCACTCAAGCTCGGTCTCAACCTGCTGCTGCTCTCTCCTCTCCACCTGCTTGTGTCACGTGTGAAGGGTGAAGGGCGGTCTCCTTCTCCCATTGAGGGTCGATTAGAAAAACAATAGTCCAGGTGGAGTCCCCAGGTCTGCTTCCTGAATTTCAGGCCCAGGATGGCTCCACCCAGTCTATCTCAAGGTATCCATGGTGTGTCCAAGGATAAAGCCTGACAAGATTGCTTTCACCTGTGACAAAGCTTACAGTCCTTCCCACAGGACTGACAACTGTATCTCCGTATTCAGTCCGTGACAGGCACACACACATGGGAACTGCTCAGTGAATATCTGATCACCAAAAAACTACCAGAGCAGCTATAATAGGAAGCTGGGTCATTGTGCCATAGAAGGCTACCAAATGAACTTGGTGTTTGCCACAGGGGTAAGCGGGGTCTGGAAATGTTTGACTCTTGTGATGTTGACTTAAGCTTGCCTCGTGGACCAGGTCGTGGTACTGTGAAAGGGTGACCTTTTCTGGAAAAAGCCAGGCAGAGTAGATGTGCTCAAGGCTGTGGGGTTCTGGCCACACGTACTCAGCTATGCTGTCAAACTTAGATGTAGCCCTAGTTAGTGTGGATATCAATGCTACTTCTGTGTTCTGATAAAACACAGAACTTGGAATCCCACACCTGTTTCAGGTGCCAGGTCCATGGTTTATTGGCCATTGAATTTGATGAGGCCATGGGCCCACCTGAACTCCAGTCCCTCTTTAGTTAGACATTAAGGGACCCTAAAGAGGAATGTTCTGAACACAGTGCCTTCTCATTAGCTCTGTTGTTCCAGAGATGGTCCTTTTGACCTTGTACCCTGTACCTACAAATGGGATCTCTACACAGGGAGACTAAAAACAATCCCATTTTAAGCTCAAACATCAGACTTTCTTTTAACTTCCCAAAATGTGATTCTCTGGTCAACCAGAGCGCTGAGCACTGTATTGCCAAACAAATGTGTGTACTAAAAAACCCACTGCTTTTGAAATCATGGGATAAGTGAGGAAGTTTTAATGAATGTTCATCGTCCCATCCCCCAAGCAAATAAGATGCCCCAAACAAATAGATTTTTAAGTCAGGTGTCCCATATGAATGTAGCTTGTATACACCCAGTCTGCAGTTCACGGCGCTGTAAGGAGCCCACTTCCACCTTCCCACCCAGTTGTTTCCTCTGCTGTCTATTCCTGCAGCGGCCACTCAGCAAAATCCAGGGGGCTGCCTAATGAGGGGTGAAGACAATATGGACTTGGAGATGCGGCCAGTTGCCTTTTCACAGTTGGTAAGCAGCGTTGCAGGTGCATTCTCTTAATGAGGGTTAATTTGTCTCATATTTTAATCTGACAGAAGCTGGTCATGTTGCTATGTATTCCTTGGAGGTTATTGCCTTGTTCTTGGTTGGCTTGGAGAGAGAAAAACGGAGCATGATTTGGGGGCTAAGGAAACAATAACGCAGCAGGCTGGAGTTGTTTAGAAATCCTGCCCTTTGGGTGTCCAGAATCGTAGTTACATGGAGAAAAGGCATTTTAGCAGAAAAAGCAAAGATGAAGGAGTCCTAAATTATGTTTCTGGAAACTTCCAGTTTCCAACTGTGTACTATACAATGCCCTGAGTCAAGCAAACCCACTCTAAGCTAGTTTGCCTGGCGTGTGCAGTTTTGCCGGTTTCGGATACTGCTGTCCACAGGCAATGGGTACAGTGGCTCCTGCTCTAGATACGAGCACAGAGGGTTTCTTAAAAAGCCATTTTCAGCTTTCAAAAATGTTATAAAGTAATAAGGTGCTTGTACAAAAGTCAAAGTAAGGAAATTTGATCGACAGGGATTTTTTTTTTCCCTATCTCAAATCTCAACCCCAGATTTTTCAGATGTAAGCATTGTTATGCTGGTTGGATATGCTTTAGGTTTTGTTGCAGGATCTTTGATTCCATTGTGATCCCTTAGATTGTGGACTGTAAAAACTTGTCATTTGTTTAGCGTGGTTGAGCCTTAATACACACCTTTAATCCAGAACTTTCTGCTGACTGTAAACAGGTGATTAAGGTGTGGTTCAGCCAGCCCTAGCACACACCTTTAATCCAAGAATTTTCTGTACACAGGATTTATTAAAGTTAACCCTAGGTCAAGAGGTGGAGCAAGAAACCAGCTGACGGGGATTAAAGAATAGGAGGGACTTTGAGTTGGATGGTGTTTAAGACAAAGTGTGGTGGTAGAGGGAACTCTTGGGCTTTTAGCCTTTCAGCTCCTCAGCTTCTTGTCTTTTGGCTTTTTGGACTAGCAAATCCTTGGCCTTGGGCTTTTTGGCCAGTTCATCTTGGCCTGTTAGCTGAGCTAGTGAGCTCTTTGGACCTTTTCCATCAGGATGTGAGCTAAGTAGGCAGGTCAGCTGGGTGCTTTCTCTGCCTCTCTGAGATAGCAGGTTTTCATCCCAACATCTGGCTCGAGTCTTTGTTGGTAAAGTAGAAATTTTGGGATTTTCATTTAAAACAACAGGTTTTTGAGGGAGTCATATGAAGGAGTCGGTGTGCATATTCGTGATTTCCAGGAGAGTTATTTTACTTGAACAAGATGGTGACCCAGCTCAAACTAGTTTAATCCAAAGGGAAATCAGGAGCTTAGGGTCTTGGGAAGGCCAGACACCAATCTGGATTCTGTCATGATCAGACCCTTCTTCATTATGTAAAATTGGCTCTTCATTTCAGTCTGAGGCACAGGAGAGGAACCCCTGTCCCTCCCTCTGTGAGAAGCAGGTTCTGCGTGTAGTATGCCTGCTCTCTGCCCTCCATAGAAGAATCCTCCTTATGCAGGCTCCTATAGGTCAGTCCTTGGGAAAACAGTACTTTCCTGTGCTTGGACTAACCTCTGTTGCTAGTGATGACTCTAACAGGATGGACTCAGGTCATTTTTCTGGGAAAAAATTTTAAATCACTTTAAAGCCTAGTCCCAGTTCATTTACTCCTCTCCTCCCACTCCCACCCTCATGTCCCCCTCCCCATACCCCTTCTCCTTCTCAAGGAAGAGGAGGCCCCCAAGGGTACCAACTTACCCTGGCACCTCAAGTTGCAGCAGGATTAAACTATCTTCTCCTATTGAGGGCTGACAAGGCAGCCCAGCTAGGGGAAAGGGATCCAAAAGCAGGCAACAGAGTCAGAGACAGCCCCTACTCCCATTGTTAGGAGACATGCATGCTTATCAAGCTTATATCTGCTGCATATAAGTAGGGGGTCTCATGCGGCTTTTTATCTCTGAGAGCAGAGTGAGTGGGTAATTACTACTGGGTATTGCAAATGTTAGGAGCATATGAACTCAAAGAAGAGGGAGCTGTTAGCCCCCTAAAAGAGAGGAACACACACACACACACACACACACACATACACACATACACACATTAATTTAAAAAGCAAAAAATAAATACACAATCACTACTGTTTCATAGCTCTTTAAATTTTTTTAATTTTACATTTTATTTATCTTTGCACATCTGAGTTCTTACATCTTTGTAACTAAGTACTATGTGGTATTCTTTTGGTATATGTGGGGAACATACAACATACAACTGTCTACAGGAAGTGGCTAGAGCCTGGAAACATGGACTAGGATGATCTGAATGGTAATATTCCACTATAGAGGTGGTTGACATGAACATTTATACCCTCAGAACAAATGACAGTTCATAAGTTAATGATTTGCCTAATAATAATGGTAGAGACCGCAGGTAGGCAGGCTATAGCAAAGTGGGGAGAACAACATAGATTGCAGGTGTCCAACAACACTCTTGGGTTTGGGGTTGGTGGAAGCCAGTGGTCTGTTGAGTTAAGCATGGTAGTCTAAAGGACATTAGGTCAGCTCCAGATGTGGGTGATAAAATGCTACCAAGGGGACTAAGGAGAGCCCAAGATACTTCCGGTTTTCAGTTTTCAGCATTCACACACTCTACCTTTGTGGAAAATCTACTAAGTCAGTCTACAGGCTACCTAGCACAGGGGCGGCTTTTTCAGGGAACTTTGCTCGACTGTAATATTTAGTTCAGATCAAAGAAATGTCCTCTTACTAAAAAAAATCATCACAGGACATCCCTTTTCAAGCCCTTGAAAATCCAGACCTTGAAATTTTCCTTGTGTATCTTTGGTAGCTTTTCCTGGCCTCCTGATTTCATTAAGGGGATTTAAAAGGAGGGTCTTAGTATGTGGAAATTAGGGGGAAAGAGGGCAAATATTTCCACACATTCAGAACAATCCTTGCCTGACTGCTTAGAATTCCTCCTCCATAGTGATTTTCCTTTTGCTTGAAAATGAAAAGTCCTAGCCCCCAAGCAATGCTGTGCTTTTCATTGAATCACTTTTATTCCTTCAGGCACATGAATACTCGGAAGGTCTGCTGAGTGACAGTCTTGGTGGGACATAGGAAGGAATCATGAACAGGACAAGACACTGCTGCGTTGGCCTAGGGGCTTCTTAGGGACAGAGAGAAAGGGAAGGAGTCACAAGAAATTCATCTCAGACATTTTTCAGAATCCAGCTATGTTTTCTTTCTCCTAATGACTGGATATGTTTCTGAGAAATGCATCATTAGGCTGCTCTGGCACTGTGTGAAAATTACAAAGTGTACTTACATCAGCTAAGATGGCTACAGTGTCACTAGGGACTAAAACCCTATGGCACTATGGTCATCCATATGGTCAACCATTGACACACAAAAGAAGTATTGAAGAGACACCATAATTTCAGGTAGAAGAATTGGATTATGACATAAAAATTCCTTTTAGATTTATTTATTTTATGTGTGTGAGTGTTTTGCCTGCATGTATGTATGTGTACCACTCATGTGCACTGTCTGTAGAGGTCAGAAGAGGGATAAATTCCCCAAACTGAAGTTACAGATGGTTGAGAGCCAATGCAAGTGTCCTGGAGCCTGAACTCTGTCCTCTGCTAGAGCAACAAGTGCTTTTAATCCCTGAGCTATCTCTTTAGCCCCCTACCATGAGATTTTTTTTTTATATTCGGAAAGAAAAAACAAAACCAAAAGCAACCCAAGTTGCCAGGAAGCACAAACCACCCTACCTCGACAAAGAGAGAAAACCCCCAGAATTCCCCAGATCTTAAATGCGAGCGAATGCTGACATCACCTCTAGGGTGTTTCATCCGAATGATTCCTCTTTGCTAAACCTGAGTCTCCAAAGGCTTTTTGGCTTGATGTCTGGTCTTTTCTTAGGTCAATCCAGCTCTACATCCCAACACACCCCCTCACCCCTCCCCCCAAATCTCAGCTCTGCTGCTTCTGGGCCTCCTGCTTTGCTCCCTGTTGGAGTTTATTAGCTGTGGCGCAGAGGTATGGGCTAAAGTTCCTGATTTCTGTTTACGTCTGACTGGGAGCTTGTTTATCAGGCTCATCGCACTTTAATTATGAAACACCACGGAGATGGACCTTTGAAATGGAAGCCAAGTCTCGTTAAGGACTTAATCACAGGTCTTGAAGTCCTGTAATAACTTGTGATCTCCTTGTCTGACTGTTTCCCTGCCCCCTATTCTGTCCTTAGAACACGGTTGATACCTACACTTCTGTAAGATCACTGAACCACAAGGGTTTAGATCTCGCACAAACCAGTTCAGACTTTGTGTGTGTGTGTGTGTGTGTGTGTGTGTGTGTGTGTGTGTGTGTGTGTGTAAGGAGAATGGGTTCTTGTTACACTGTGTGCTGTTTAACTTTTCAAATACATGTTTTACACACTAAGTCTAAATTCAGGCAATCTACCCTGTTAAGGCCTGGAAGAAATAGTTTGGCAAGCCAGGATAGTTCTGTGGTGAGGTCAGCCTGAGCATCATTTATTATATTTTGTTTATTTATTTTGTGTGAATGTGTGTGTGCATGTGCAAGTGTGGAGGTTAGGGGTCAGCTTGTAGGAGTTATTTCTCTCCTCCCACCATGTGGGGCCTGGTGGGCTCACTCAAGTCGTCAGACTTGGTGATAGGCTCATTTACCTGCGGAGGCATCTCACTGGCCCCTGAGCATCATAAGGTGACCTATGGGCTTGATAGAGGCCAGCTTCCTGTTTCACTAGAATCAGAGAGACCCTAAGGGTGTACTGAATGTGATAAGGTGAGGGAACTGAGCTTGTGGCCCAAAGTTGTTTGTCCTGAATTTATGCAACCAAGATTAAAAGAAAATGGGAAACATGGGGCAGGCGAGTTGGTGGGTTTTACTCTATTTTTGTATTTTGCCAGTTGTTGTCAGGACTTTCTTTTGCCCATTTGTCCAGTCATATGCAAGTTACCCCTTTTTCTCCTGATCTGGGTTTTAAGGCTCTTGAAAAATCAAACTATCTTCTATTTGGACTGTTTTTCATCAAATACAAATGCTTACAAATACACCAAGGCACAGGTCAGAAATCAATTCCATCTTCCTAAAATTACTTGCATGCAGTAGACAGCTGCTCCAGGGAACGAGTTCAATATCTTGTATTTTACTCTAAGAGATTACTTGTTTATCTTCTTAATGTCTAGAACATGCTATGAGATATGTTTTCTTATAAAGCAAAAAAAAAAAAAAAAAAAAAAATCACAACTGTTCACTGGGAACAGAAGAGAGAGCTCCATGTATAACTGTGTTCAGATACAGCACTGAGCAGGCCAGATAGGCAGATAGACTCTGTGTGGTGCTGGGTCCCTTGCCTGGGTCCCTGTGGGGCTGAGGCATCCTTGTCACAGGGTTTAAAGTGCTTGTTACCAGATGCAGCAGGGCCACTGCATGAGTGGCAGTGTCATCTTGCACATAGGTAGACTCCTCTTCTCCCTTCTCTTGTTTGAGATAGGGTCCCATAGTGCAGCCTAACCTCAAACTCACTACATAGCCAAGGACAACATGAGTTGCCAACCCTTCTGCCTCTTGCCTGGAGTACTGGGATTATATGCACGCACCAACACACTCAAGGCTCCGGGCTTGCTATGCATGTACTCCACCAACTGAACCAAGTCCCAGCCTCACTTTTTCTCTTCTTTTGAGCACTCATAATATTCATTATAAAGTTTCTCGTCCCACTGATAGCTGCCTTTACTCATTGTGAGCTGTGCTTTGGCTTGACCCCAACACTTAAATTCAAGTATCAAAGCCATCTCATTATAACTTACATTCAAAAGGACATATGTGACTTAAAGGTCATTTACATACACACGTATATATCTGTATCTATATATCTTCTTTTGGAGTTTTTGGAAGGGGAAGATTAGTTCTAGACTCCTATGTATCTCCAAGGTCTTGAATGCACAAGTCCATGATAGCAAGGGCTGAAGTATTTATTATCTATTGCCTCCTCTCAGGTACTTTAAATCCTCTGTAGAAAGTGTATGATGCAGGCATGCTACTGGGATGCTTAATGCATGTGATGCGTGTGCTATGTGTTGCATTATTTAGAGGGTAGAAAAACGTTAAGTACATCTTTCATATAGATAAAATTTTCCCTGAATTTTTTTTTATCTGAAGTTGATGTAAAACTTGTAGGTACAGAAGGCCAATTCTATAGGATGAAAATGAGTAGAGCTATAATCCCTATGGCTTACATATGTCTACTCCTGAGGCAAACACCTGGTATGGATTTGCACTGTGGTTGGAGCTAGGGCATACTAGCAAACAAGATAATCAGCTTCACCAAGTTATAAAGGCCAGGGTTCATTGGAAGAAAGAAAAAAACTGAATAACTTATTAATAAATAGTAAGAAACTTTAAAAAGGCAAGAAAATAACCTCACATAGTGACAATCCTTTTGAAAAAGATGAATCAAATGGCGTAGAGGGACAGAGCTTGGACAGAGCCACTAAGGTGGATATCATGGGTAGAGAAGCTTTTCCTGAGAGTCACCATGACTTAAGAAATGTTTGAGGCTTTGGAATGTGGACCATGCAGAGGTCTGATGAGGGGCATCATAATGAAGGGCAAAGGCCCAGAGTGGGAAGTAGCTGGGTGTTGGAGGAGCAGCAAAGAGGGTAGGAGGGAAGACCACCAGCAAACAAGAAATGAGGAGGTTGCTCCACTTACTGTAACTGGGTATATCTGTTAATCGGTATGTTCTTTTTACCTCTCTGTGGGGGGCAATGGGAATCCCATCACACTTTGTCTGAGGGACAATTAAATGAACTAACACTTGAACCAGTGTCCAACATCCTTCAAGCACCATAGAAATTTCTTTTAGATAAATATATTTTCCCAGTGTTAGACCAAGAAGTCCATGAGATGACATTTACACCCAGTAGCAATGCTCATTTGTTGACAGCAACATGGCAATGTCAAGGGCATCACATGGAAGGAAAATTGGCTGAAATGCTGATCTAGTTCAATATCTTCATCTTAGGGAAGAAATTGATCCTTCCTTAAACATTTCATCTAAATTATTCATTAAGTGTAGCATCTGAGACTGTTTTTTTTTTTTCCCCAGTAGGACAGTCACACACAGCTGCTAATGCTAAATTGTGCTGGATGACTTTCTGGACAGCAACATCAGACCCTGCTAACACTTGTCTACCCATTTGTATACTTAACTCATATGTGAAAATAGAGATAAACTTTTAAGGGCTTATGTGCATGTTCATGAATCTTTATGAGTAGATGTGCAGCATGTGCATAGTGGAGCCCACAGAGACCAGAAAGAGGGCTTGCGTGCCTCGAAACTAGGGCTAGAGGCAGCTGTGAGCCTCTAACTGATTGCTGAGAAACCAACCCAGGTAGGTCCTTTGCAAGAGCAATAAAGACTCTAACCACTGATCTATCTTTTCAGCACCATAGTTTCAGTTTTTAAATGATGTTAAAAAACGCATGGTTTTCAAAAATTGAGCAAACGAGATGAATCCTATACGTTCTAAATATTCATATTCATAGACACAGATCAAGACAGTCCTCACTCTGCAACAAGGAAACTTCTCTTTGCAACAGAGACCATTGCAGACACCACAGTCAATCAAAATGCAGAGTTTTGGAGCCCGGCTGAAATAAACACAGCTACAAAACAACTTTTGCACCCAAGGCTCAAGGTTCATTGCAAAAGAGGGGGGCAGAAAGGCCATGAGAGCCAGAGGATCGATCAGGGACTTTGCTGTGACCTGTGCCTTTTAGGAGTGTCAGAAGCTACACCCACAAAGTCTCACCAACATGACTGCCCAAACATGAGTTGAACAAGAACAATACTAGGCATATTACTGTGGATGAGGGCGGGCAGGGACCTCAATTGAATACATACACTGCAGCCAGATATGGAATGTTGAGAGTGAGATAAATAGCTTTCCCCCAGAAGAGCACACAAACTGGCTATTCAATACCGAATGGTCAGCCCTAAAAACGTGCAAGGGCCATTTTACAGACTGAGCAGGTTGCACTAATGTTCAGTAACAGGAATGTATATAATCTATGTTACAACAATTAGTGAAAAAAGAGGCCATGGATTTGAAAAGTAGAAAAGGGAGGGAGGAGATGGTTTAAACATATTATAATCTTGGCTGGGCATGGTGACATATGCCTTTAATCCCAGCACTCAGGAGGCAAAGACAGGTGGATCAATATGAGTTCGAGGCTAGCCTGGTCTACAGAGTGAGTCCAGGACAGTCAAGGCTACACAGAGAAACCCTGTATCAAAAGGTGGAAAAAATTACTATAATCTTTAAAAAGAAACATAAGAATATTGTGTTAAATACGTGAGATATAAACATTTACATCTCAATCATTATATATATAAGTATGAAATTAAATTATCTATGTATCATCTGTCTGTCTACCCATCTACCTACCTATTTAATGTGTATGGGCGTTTGCCTGTATGTATGTATGTATGTATGTATGTATACTACCTACGTAACCTATAAAGGCCAGGGAAAGGGGCTGGGTCCACTGATACTAGAGTTACAGATGGTTGTGCTCCATCATGTGGGAACTGTGAGACATTATGGGGTGCTGAGATCAAACCCAGGTCCGCTGACAGAGCAGCCAGTACTCTAACTGCTGGGCAATCTTTCCAGCCCCATGGGTCAGTGGCTTTAAGAACCATGAACATTGGCATCCTTATAGAAAGTCTTTTCCTTAAACTTGTTGGTTTTCACTTATAATTTCATTTTAATTTTGTGTCATTAACCTCCTGTTTAATAATAATTTCCTTAGCATTATGCATTCTTTCTTCCTTTGTCCCCAGTTTGGCATTTCATGGAGTTTGGGAATCTTTTCCCTATTAGCAGACTTTAAAGTCTCCTCTTCCTCCTGCTCTTTGTTTTATTGTTTCAGGGAAACTGAGTCTCTGAAATATTTTATCTCAACTGCCAGTTAATAAAACACTATCCAGAGTCATATCATTAGCACACTGCTTCAGAATTTCTTTGTTGCTTAGGAAGAAGAATGATCTTTTCTCTCGGGAAGAAGTCCCCTAGATCAGGAGGACAGGCCGTCAGCTAGTGCTCTGTGGTAGCCACGGCAGGGTCTACGTGGCCCAAGTGTGGCTGATGAATTGTGGAGGCAGAAACCCTCCTGTGAGGACTGCAATCTGCTTTAGTCTCTTATCTGTTTGCCTTCCTTCATAATTTGAGAGGCGCCCAGATGTGGCTGGGTAAATAACAGCAATGTGATTTTTAATCAGACACCTGTCCACCCCATCACAAGTGTTAGGCTTCACGTGACTCCCGCTGCATATGGGACAGCGCTGGCAGCCACACACAGCCAAGCCACCCTTTAATGGCCGAAAGATGTGAGGAAGGGTCCGATGCATCCTGGATGCTGGAAGCGCTCAGCTCCCACAGATCAGTTAGCAGTTCAGCACAACTCTGCGTTGGCCGTGACAGGGGGCACGGCTGTGTAGTGCTGTTATGGGCTGATTTGGAGGGGGCTCTGTTTCTACAGCATGGTCTGTTGCATAGAGCATTAGGCCTAACTTTCTGTGTGCTTAGTGATGCTAACTTGCTGGAGTAGGTACTGTTCCTGTTACTCTGTGTGTGTGTGTGTGTGTGTGTATGTGTGTGTGTGTGTGTGTGTGTGTGTGTGCGCGCGTGCGCGCGCGTGCACGTGTGTGTATGTGTGGGTTTTACATGTGTTCTTCACCTTAATTTTTTGTGATAAGATTCGCTCATTGAACTAGTTTGGCTAGATTAACTGGCCACCAAGCCCCAGGGAGTCTCCTGTGTCTCTCTCTCTTGCCAGCCTTGGGAATACAAATGTGTATATAAAACAAACAAACAAAACAACAAACAACAAAAAAACTCCAAAACAATCAAATGAAGAATTATATTTGGTGATTAACAACAATCATGGGGAATTCAAATTCAGATTTTGATATTTATAGGCATCACCACTTGCACAAAAGTGTAAATTATTTACTTATGTATTGTCAAGGAATGACTTCCCACTGAACAGCAGAGTAGACTGAGACAGAAACTGCCCCATGTACAGAAGGATAGTGCACACAGAGCACTTCCTGTCTAGCTGCTGTTAGAGGGCCTGCCTCTTGGTCATGGTACAGTGACCTCTGTCAGGCAGTGGGTACACTCACCACCAATCACAGTAGTGAGCACTTCTTTTCACTTCCTAGAGCACATGGGCATGCACATGCATGCGCACATGTGTTTGTGAACATTCAAGCCCACACATGCATGCCTCTATGGAGGCCAGACGACAACCCTGGGTGTTTTCTTCAGGAGTGCCATCCACTGTAATAAGAACTTTGGTGTCTTTAAAAACCCAGTTATGGTATGGAAACATGTTTTTGTTTTAATCCCAGGTCTGGGATATGGGCTGCTTCCGGTTGTCCACAGCAGCAAACTATTTATCTCATGTGTGCTCTGGCAGGGTGTGAGCCTGCCAGCTGAAGATAGTTTAACTCTGGGGACTCTAGAGAGGGTAGACAAAGACCAGAGCCCCAAGAGAGGAGGCACCCGGCTGTTTCTCCTGCTGGTTCCTGCGTCTACTGCTGTGGGTTTGTCAAGGGGTTTCGAGAAAAGAGCCAATAAGAAGACACTGGAGACATCCTGACTAGATGAAGATTGGACTTACCCCAAGGAACTCAGCACCCTAAGCAGCAGGGAATAGTCTAAAAAGATCTCAGTGGCTCCTCTCCCAACTAACCTTCTGTCTCCCCTATCTGGTGTTGGGGTATTGAGAGGAATTGGGGTGGAGATAGGTGGCAGATATAAGAACCCAATAAAATAGCGTAAGCAAATACACCAACAAGCGGCACCCAGACATGGGCCTTGGAATGATGGGAAATGTGGTTTCTATTGCCTCAAGAGGAGATGGCAGGATTTGAAGAAATGGTTATTTGGCTTCAGGACATCAACAGAAGGTTTACTGTGGCTTCTGCTACTGGGTTCAGATTGCTGCCACCTTGGGATGCACACTTCAGGTTTCAAAAATATTCCAACAAGTGGCGCTCAGACCCGGGCAGGGTAGAATGGACACTTGGTTTCTAATGCCGTAGAGGCAGCAGCAAGGGAAGATGGAACAGATACTCTGTTTCAGGATGCCAGCGAAAAGCTTAATGCAGCCATGCCTCCGGGCTCTCTCCTGCTTTGCTCCCAGAGGGGCTTCTCTGGTTTTGCTGTTTCTTCTTCCTATATTCTGTTTCAAAAAACAGTTGGGAGGATGACTGAGCAATTAGAAAAATTGTGACTGGAAATGGAGGGATATAAGAAGCAACTGGAAAAAATGGCGGGTCGAGATGAAAGTGCTTGAGCAGCAAATAGCACTGGACAAGAGAGAACAAAAGGCTTCGGACCTGACAATGGAGCAGGAAGAAATAGAGAAGCAGACTGCGAGTCTTCTTCAGGAGTGCCATCCTCCTCCCTTGAGGCAAGGTCTTTGGCTGGCCTGGAGCTTACGGATCAGGCTATGTCGGCTGGCCATCAAGTCATCTTGGAATGTACCACTGTGGTCAACGTTTTTTTGCATGTGTTCGGGAAATTAAACTCAAGTCTCGGTGCTTGCTGACTGAGCCGCCTTTGTGGTCCACAGTAGTGAGCGCTTCTGTCTCACCAGGAATTGCGTGGTGTGCTTCACCCAACTCCAGCCGTTTGAACCAGGCCATCATTTTCCTTCAAACCATCTTTATATAGGATGAAACTGAGCAACGTGGGGCGCCCTTGTAGGCTCTTTCATTGCCTGCATTTGATAGAATGAGGATAGAGCAGGTAAAAGGCAGCGGGAGGCTGACTCAGTCCTCAGCTCCCCTATACTGTGTATCCTGACGTAATGATTGTGCCAATTCTGCACAGGCAGCTTAATGTCTTTCACAAGTGACGTGGGACACCTCTTTGGTGACCGAGAGTTCAGACTTGTCCCAGCTGGGTTGTTTTTTGTTTTTGTTTTTGCCTGTGTAGCTAGCTTCCCTATCCCTTCCCAGGAGGTTGGCATCTCTGTGGCCCATCCGGCCATCCACCTACCCATCCCAAGGACGAGATGCTGCCTTTAATGATCTATCTCATTTACATCAGGCAGTGAGAAGATTTAGTTCAAGACTGAGGGAGCCTAGGCATATTCCAAGCACCTCTTACGCCGTGCTAAAGCAAGTCTTGGTAATACCCCTTCTCTCTCCGGAATCCGGAATCCGGAATCCGAGGTTTCGCTTTCAAATCCCAGCAGGCCCCTCGGCTTTCAAGTCAGATAAACAGAAGCTCATGTGGTGGCTGTGGGAATCGTTTTGATGGTCTCACAAGGTGAGGGCCCCTCCTTTTCCTTTGAAGGCATTGCTGTTCAGGGGCTGTGGCTGAGTCTCTGCTGGAATAAATTTAGTGAGTGTTTCTCACAGCCTCAGTGCTTATCCTATGGAGCATAAGTAGGGCATGCGCCATGGATGTGTGAGAGGAGAAAGGTCCTCAGCACATCCTTCTAGAAGTCTCTCCACCTCCCGATGTTCAGCACCCAGCACCCAACTCGATGTGCAGAAAGAACTCCCTGTCTAAAAAACTTCCACTGCTTTCTTTTGTGTGTGTGTGTGTGGTTTGCCTTTAATTTTAAAATATTACACCTTTGGAAAAAAACACACACACTAAAGAATTCTACAGAGAGAAGAATCTATATAAGGAAATTTTGTGGGGCTTGGGCTGTAGAGATGTGAGGCAGTGCGTATTTTAACTAGAAGACAAAATATTTGAAAGGGAATTCAAAGGAGAGGCGGAGCGTGGAGCTGCGGTTGATGTCTGCCCCTGTTCACAGGAGCTTGTGTGACCAAAGACTGATTCAAGGCAGAGACTGGGGGGCAGTTTGGGGAAGGCGCCCTGATATAAGTGGGATTTGGGATCCGCTTTGAAACGAGGAAAGATTTTTACCAAAGAGCATTGGGGAAGGATTAACCACAGAAAATGAGGAAAATCATTCAAGAAGGGAGAAGAAAAATTTAAAACATGCTCAGATTGCTTCATGCTGCTCGTTAAAGCATGGGTTGAGTGTGGGCAAACTAGAGCACACAGGGCATATCTGGCTGCTGTTGGCTTTTCCAAATAAAGTTTTACTGGGACACAATCATACTGTTTGCGTGTTGTTTGTGGTTGCTGTTGTTAACATCATGACAAGGTTAAAAGCTGTAAGTGGGACCAAATGGCCCAGTTGCTCCATATTTACTCCTTTAGTGGGAGATCTGCCTACCCACTGGCACTGAGAAAGATATAGGAGATGAAATTCAAGCAGCCAAGAAACATATATATGTTAAAAAAAAAAAAAAAGTTCCAGCCACCAGAGAAATGCAAATTAAAGCTGCTTTAAGATTCTATCTCATTCCCAGCACGACTAAGAAAACATAAATAACAGGGCAGGGCAGACTGCAAAGGCAACCTTGGTGGCTTGGTGCCTGTGGTCAAGCCTAAGGAGCAGGGATTCATCAGCCTGGGGGAGGAAAGACTGGAGCTGACTGTCACAGGTTGCCCTCTAGCCTCCGTGTGTGCATTGTGACACACACACACACACACACACACACACACACACACACACTTTTTAAAAGAAAACAACAGAAAATGTCTGAGAATAAGGAAGAAAGGGAAGTCTTAGACACTGCTGGTGGGAATGGCAACTGGTCCAGCCTCTACGGGAAGCAGTTTGGGGGACTCTTCAGAAAAACTGCAAGTGGACTTTATGTGATCCGGCTGTATCTGATTAGTTACTGGAAAGGTGCCAAGTCAACCTATCATAGAGACCCCGTGCACATGAATATTTACAGCAGCACTCATCATAGTAGCTAGTTATACAGTCAATCTAGGTGTCCATCAACAAAGGAATGCGTCTGAAAACATGGTATGCATATATACAGTGAGATTTCTTCATCCATAAAGGAAAATGAAGTTACACTGGTCACAGGAGACCGGCTGTGCCTGGAGATAGTCATACTAAGTGAATTAAGTCAGCGCTAGAAAGACCAACGCTGAATGTCTTTTCTCATTTGTGTCCTGAGGTTTTGTATAGACACATGCAACCATACGTGGACAGACGGCAGGAAAGGAACGGAAGCTGCCCAAAGGGGGTGAAGGGAGGAGAGAGGCAAGAGGGAGAATTAAAGTACCAGATGATGGGGGCGTGTGGTGGTTTGGGTGTGGTGTCTCCTGTGGCTTCACATATTTGAACACTTGGTCCCTGGTTGGTGGCACTGTTTAGGGAGGTGAAGGCTTGCCCAAGGAGGTGTCTCATTGCTGAAGACTTTGAGGGTTTGCAGCCTCATTCATGTTTTCAGTTGCAGTTTCTCTGACACTCCTCCCTGCCACTTGGGGACTTCCCCCTAGTGGAACCGTAAGCCCAAAGCAACTCTTTCTTTCTCAAGTTGCTTTGATCATGGTGTTTTATCATGGCGACAGGAGCATAGCTACCATGGAGAACATGTTCAAAGCACATTCCATACTTGCGTGAAAATGGTCTTTGAAACTTGGAATTCATACAGTAAAACAATGCAAAATAATAATGAGAAAGAAGGAGAAACTTAGAAGGAGAAAAAGTTTGTTTAGCAGCAGACACGTAGGCTCTTGGGTTTGCTTGTGCGTAGGGAGCGTCACTGTTCAAACCAGCCCTTTCCCCTTTCCCACGCATTACTCACAACCTTTGACAGCTCCTCTTTCTATGGGACTGTGGAGTCCCAGAATAAGCACTGTCAGCTGCAGAAGCCCTAGGATAGCTGCTTGCCCTGAAGACTTCGAAGTAATACAAAATTCAAAAGGGGGGAAAAAATGGAAACTCCACAGAGCCACAGTATGCATGAATAAGTGGTGCATGTGGCCCGGAGGCCAATGCATTAGCATCCTGCCTTAGAAGTTCTGTGCTACACACACCAGAACAGCTAGCTCATCGGGGTGAATCTAGTCTCCCCCAAATTCTGGCATTGTGCGTGAGAATTGAGATGGAATTACTGGCATGCTACAGGATTTCTCAGAGCCTTTACTGTGTCCCTCTGAGAGAGAATGATAGGGTAGATTGTCTCTCTTCTCTCTCTCTCTCTCTCTCTCTCTCTCTCTCTCTCTCTCTCTCTCAATAAAGCATATGGCTTATGAATCCTATTTTGGAATGCAGTGACCTAGATATTAGTTTGTGATCAATATATATATTTAGAGGTAGACATAATCTCAAAGGTCACGCAGCCCCATGCTCTCATAATAATGCTGTGAGCCATCTTCCCAGGGACTTTATAAAATCACCTTTCGGCCTGAGGGCCTGGGCTCCTGACATTCATGTTGCACAGACATTTGTCTGTGGAGTTTGGGCTTGGAGAGATTGTAATTGCAATTTATAATCACGCATGCAGGGCTCATAGTCTCTGTTACTGTTGGCCGCACAGTCTCTTCCTTCCCAAGGGGGTGATGACAAAAGGGGGTGAGAACAATAAAGCTTTGTAATTGGACTCTGAAAGGTCAGCTGCTGAGAAAAAGACATGGACCTGCACGCTGCCTAGATGGTCTTGAATGAGGAGTTTGGGTAAAAAAAAAAAAAAAAAAAAAAAAAAAACCCATGTTTCTGACAGTGAATGGGATCAAGCCTAATTGCGTCAAGTCAGAGTTTGGAAACTAGCAACTGGCACAAGGCCACATAAGGCCATACAAGGCCACATAAGGCCACACAAGGCCACATCCGCTGAAATAAATGCCTCATTCCATGGCACCCTTTGTATAGGAAGAGGCCTCGCTCATTTCCCCAGCAATGCTGTATCCTGAGTGTGAACTTTGCTTCCTCTGTGACAAGTTTTACAGACAAAGGAAGGTTGTCCCAGGATTTGGGACCGTTGTGCCAGGGTGCATAAAAAGCTCTGGGATAAATCCAATGTGTTTTTCAAGTGAACGTGTGTGTGTGTGTGTGTGTGTGTGTGTGTGTGTGTGTGTGTGTGATGTGTGATGTGTATAGTATGTCTCTGTGTGTAGTGCGTTTAGTATGTGTATATGTGTATATGTGTTTGTTTGTGTGCATGGGGCATGGGTGCACCTGTGTAGGTTGGGGCTAGGGAGTCACATGGCACACACATGGAGGTTAAAGCGCTACTTCAGGTATTGTTCCTCTCCTCACCTTCCACCTTGCTTGAGACAGGGTATCACTTGTACACCAGGCTGTATGCCAGGATAGCTGCCCCATGAGCCTCTGGGGATTTCCTTACTGTCATCTCCCCATAAGGGTGAACTGGGCTTACCATGTGTGAGCTAGGAACCAGCTTTTATGTGGACTCTTAACTCAGGCCATCAGCCTTGTGCAGCAGGAACTGTGCCCACTAAGCCATCTTCTCAGTCTCAGGAGAGCCATTTTAATTGTCTTTTTATTGACGCATAATATAGAAAATATCCGTAGAGAATAGCACACATATCCTGGCTGTATATCCCATTTTCACCATCTGACAGTACCAGAGAGACAATCCTCACGACTGTCCTCCTACCCCATCTTTCTCTCCCTGAGTGCACTCCTGTGTGTTTCTGGGTATGTGTGTGCATGTGGAGGCCAGAGGACAAGCTTGGCAGCTGTTCCACAGGATGCTCTCCATCATGGTCTTGAGACAGGGTCTCTCACTGAACCTGGGCCTCACCACTTTGACCAGACTGATTGGTCAGCAAGCCCTAAGGATTCACCTGACTCTGTCTAGCCAGCCAAGGAACTGAAAATGTGTGTCACCACAAACAGCTTAAAAAAGAAGACAGTTGTAGATACAGAGCTCAGGTCCTATCACAAGCATGTGACTGAGCTGTGTATCAGTTCTAAGCACGTGTTAAAGTAAAAACCCCTGCACATCTTTAGTTGGGCACAATTCAACCAGCCAGCCCAGGGCATCCACTCCTTCCAGGTTCCATCCACAGAGAAGGTGCTACCCCCTTTATGTCAAGCTGCTGTTCAGCAAGAGAGCTGTTGGAGAACAGATTTGACAGGGGAAAGAAGTGACCATTACTCCTGAGGGCTTCTCCTAGTCTGAGCTCTGCGCGTACATCCCCTTTAGCCTTGAGCATGGGTGCACAGAATCTGCTGCAATGGAGGCTGCAGGAAGTGAAGTTTTCTCACATGTCCTGCTGAGTTATGTGCTGGGAGGCAGGCTTTCTGGTCCAAAGGACTTTGGCATTTGGCATCCATTCAGTCTCCTCTTTGACACTTCTTTGCTTCCCTTTGTAAGGGGGAAGTAATCTTTTGAAAGATACTACATATACATATACACATATATATACATATATATGTATATATATTTATATGAAATCTCCCGACTTCCTGTAGCATTCTGCGAACATAAGCATCATGTTTAGGCTGTAGACACACACCAGCGATCTCATTGCATGGCCCTCTGTCAGTGTGGAGGAAAAGCAATCCAAGTTGAATTTAGAATGAATTACCTTCAAATGGCCATGCTTTGCAATGTCCCACTGTAATCTGGGATATTGCAAGCGGCTTAATGTGCTGGGTGATGACACGTATGACCATTATGTGGCTCTCCCTCATTGAATGCATTGGGCGCAGCCCAAATCATAAATCTGCCAGCAGACAAAACATAAAATTTACATGCAAGATCAAATCTCCCCTGTCCTGATTTTTACACAAGGGTCACCAGTGGGTAGTAAATTAAGATTCAGAATAAAAGTTACCTGCAGGTGCTAAATCACTAGACCATGCCAGGCTCATAGAATTTTCTTTTGTTAATAATGCTAGCATTTGTTATCAGCGCCTGTGCATATATAAACGATGGGTCGATGTTTGTGGAAGGAAAGGTGCCCTTTGTCCCTCAGAGATTTTGGATTTCATTTGTCAAATGAAATCACATTGTTTACCCAAACAGCAGAATATGTGGTCCCAAGATTTGGGTTTGAAAGCTAAACATAGGCGAGCGGGCATGCTTGGCTGGTCTGTGCCACTAATAAATCTCTGGTTGCCAAGAAATTACACATATATTTTAATTTCATTAGCTTTCAGGAAATATTTATGGAGCACCTGCTGCCGGATGCCATGCTCAGTACTGGGTCTGTGAATATGATCAGGGCCATTCCAGGGAGAAACAGAATTGTGTGGATAGGGACTCAACCCATTAGGGCAAGACTCACAACTCCAGATGTAGTCCAAGCAGGATAGAGTCTCACGTTGTAAGCCAGGGGATTGAAAACCCAGGAACAACCAAAGAAATACTTCTTTGAGCACCCAAGAGGCATAGTCCAGTCTGTGATAAGGAGGTCCTCAGATTACCAGCACTTCTACCCCCATCACCCTTTGACATCCAAGGGCAGAAAATGGCACCTTCCTGATGTCTTACTGATACAAGTGTGGGAGTTGGTGGGTAATACATAGAGGATGGAATGCAATCAAAAGACATCGGATTAGACGGGTTGCCTAGAAGTGTTCTATTCAGCGTTAGAGAGTTGTTGCAGGGTGGGAAATGTGGCAGGGCTATGGAAAGATGGTGGCATCTTCCCATGGGTTTTAATGTGCACAAATTAAAATGCGCCACTCAGTCATTGAGCTAAGATGGCTAAGTCCTCAGCACTGTGCTGAGGTATAAGTTCTATAAGCTGCTGTAGTGGTGGCGCAACACCTCGCGAAAGCACAATACTGTAAAGTCACAAAGTACTCTTGGGTATATTTTCTCCATGAGACTAGTAGCCACACCTTTGTAAGAATTGGGTATCAATAAAAGTGAAGCAATGGTGAATGTTCTACTGTCTAATTAATTCTTTTACAAAACCACCACCACCCCTGCAGCCACCACCATCATCATTGATGGTGCTGGGGTTGGGACCTTGTTCATATGAGGCAAGTTCTCTACCACTGAGTTATACCCCCAGCCTGAAACACTCTTATTCTTACCAGCAGAGCTTTATATGTCATGATTCATCACGCTATGGTGAAAAGCACATGGGAAGTGGTTCTCTCCCTCCCTCTCTCTCTCTCTCTCTCTCTCTCTCTCTCTCTCTCTCTCTCTCTCTCTCTCTCTCTCTCTCTCCACCACAACTCGCCCTGGCTCTAGCTTAGGAAACCCAGTGTGTACATAGAATGACTGCTATGCTTCTGGGGCAGTTTTACTGATAAGAGAACAGAGAGATTCCTACTTCATGGTCTTTCTGCATCGCCTCTAACTCTCTCCTTCATAGAGAGCAGACTCCTGAGGGTGGAGAGAATAGAGCAAGATCTCTCTTTCCCACTGAAGTAAGAGCCAGGAGGGGCAGTTCATAGAAGGCAGGAGGGTAAGGATTATAGGCTCTTTCAACCAAGTCCCACGATGCCAGACTGTCGTTGAGGACACAGCAGGAGTTCCCAGTCTGATAAGGGCTCCCACGACTGTAATAATAATAAAACTGAACAATCATAACAAAATCCACTAATGGTTATTTAGAGATTATTACTTCCCAGCCCCTATGCTAAAGCTGTATATCACTACCTTATTTTGCTTTGTTTCCTCATAGAGGTGCATTTCAGAAAGACACAAATAGACATTCCTTTTCCCTAGATAGCCATGTTATTCTTTTTGCATATTTTTATGAATGTACCTTATGCATGCACAAGCAGATATTTGTGTTTACTCTTTACCACAGCCTTTATGTTTTAAACACACACTTCTGACCCACACTTAGTACCTTCACTTAGCAATATACAATTTGATGGGATTTGTGGTTCTTTTAAGACAAAACCGGACTCATCTATTTCTGGTCATTTGGGAGAGGACAGCATTATACCACAATATGGGGGCTACAGTGTGCTTAGTCTTTGCTGAGAGCCATTGAAAGGGTAGCCGTTTGGTCCCAGGCATGAATGACGATGTAATGAAAACCTTCAAGTATAGTCATCCTTTGTGGGAAGTAGGTTCAGGACCCACGCAGATATAAACCCTGATGGACGGTCAGATCCTGTATACAGAACGGTACAGTGGTTGCATAGAACCTACATACCTCCTCCTGTAAAGCTTCTGTCATCTCAGGATGAGTTATTACCCAGAACAATGTACAGCTTACAGCAGTAATCACCACAGTGTATTATGGCTCAGGAACAGCAATCATATAAGGGCTGCACATGCATAGACAGAGCATTATGTGCCAGACACTTTTGACCATGGTTGGTGCAGTCTGCAGATTTACATCCTGTGGACAGAGGGCCCAGCTTGTGTATTTGCAGGAGAGTATTTTAGATGTGGAATCGCCAAGCCACTGGATATGTGTCACTTTGGTAAGCAAGAGCCAGATGGCTCTATATGATGTTTGTATCCACTTAGCCTACTTCTCTTCCTGTCCCCGATGGCACAATGGTTACCTAAAGTTTATGTTCGTGTCAATAAGCTAGTTAAAATTCTTATGTGAGGGACTATCAAGATGCCCACTCAGTAAAGTACTTCTGTCCAAGCACAAGGTCCTGAGCTGCACATGCACACACACACATACACACACACACAGATGTATACATAGATACACATATACATACAAACATATATACATATATACATACATTCACATATAAACATGTATACACAGATATATACATACATGCATACATAACACAAACATATATGCATGGATACACATAAGCATATAAACATGTATACATGGTTACACACATATACACACAAACATGTATACATGGCTACACACATACATACACATACACACAAATGTGTAAGCGTGAATATACTCCCCACACATTCATATGGCTACAGTTGACCTCTTTGCGTGTGTTTATTTTCATTTTACTTTATATTTTCTTTCTATTATGGGTGGGATTTTTAAATTAATTTTTGGGACGTTCATATTCATGACCTTTTGTCTGTAGTGTGAGCTGCTATAATTCCCCCAGTTTGTCTGTTAGATGTTGGACTTCACATGTGTGCTTTTGCTGTGCTGACCATTAGAGGGTCATATAATCAAAATTTTTTCTTTTGTGTTCCATGCTATGTCATCACACCTCCTGTTGGATGTTACAAAACCAAATTCTAACTTATGAAAATACTTCTGTGGCTTAATTTCTGTATTTCTACCTTTGATCCACTGTAGTTTATTCTGGTACACAACAAAGGCATGTGTACTCATTTCTCACATACAGCCCTGTTGTCCTAATACCACTCAGTGAAATGGGCCTTCTCAACCACTGGAAATGCGTTTATTATACACAATTTCCTTGAAGCATTTGAATTCCCATTGCATAGATAAGGACACTGAGGCTGGAGAGGTAATGTAACTAACTTATTGATCCTGGGTCTGCCGTTGCTTCTCAGCAGTAATTCTAGAAGTTCTATCAGGAGCTTTTCCCTGACTTCTTGTCTAGTGCAATGTCCATCTCCTGTGCTTTGAACGTGAAATGTTTCTGTAGGCTCCAGTGTTGAAACACTTCAGCTGTCAGTGCTGCTTGGGAAGGTTGTGGGACTTTAAGTTTGAGACTCCTTGAAAGAATTAAGTCACTGGAGCTCCATCTTGAAGATTTATAGCTCTGCCCTACTTCCTGTTCACATTCTATGTGACTGGCTAGTCTGCTGCCCCTGTGGCCATGCCTTCCATATGTGCTGCCATGCCTTCACATCATGACGGACTATAGCCCTCTGAGCCTTTTCTTCCTTAAGCTGCCTTTGTCAGGGCATTTTATCAGAGCAACGAGATCCTAACCAATGCAGAAAGCTACTATGGCTCAGCAATCTCTGCCGCTGTGATGGTGGCTGCTGTCTACTGACCTCCTTTCTCAGCAGTTGCTGGGTTCAGATGCAGGTGCCAGAGATATGGCATCTCTACACGACTGTGCCATACATGCTGGCAGACAACTTAGCAGAGCTGTTAAGACTTTGCTCATTTCAATGTGGTAACGACGACAACAACATCATCACACCTTTCCCAGCCAAACTGGGGACTTGGTCACAGGCCCTGGTCACACTTGTTATGCCTGGCAAAATGGCTTATGTGCACTGAGACATTGGTTCTCATTGTTTATTTTCTCTTACAAATGAGTAAACGTTGCTTTAAGTTATAAACATTTCTTAAAGAAAACAGGATAATACAAAACATGAAGTAGCCAGTGCCTCTAATTCCACCTCCCTGAAATAGACACTGTAATGTTAGGTATGCTTCCTTCCACACTTGTTTGAAAACCAGATACATATATGCACAAATGTAAGATGTTATCTTGAACAATGTTTTGCCTTTTCCCTGCAAACACTACTGATTTATTCCATGTTAATGTATTTAGATCTGTATCTTTTACCTCCCATGGTTTTATTGATAGAACCTAGGGCCTTGTGCTTGCTAGGCAGCCACTCTACAAATGAGCTATGTCCTCAGCCATGAATCTACTTAAAAAAAAATTGTGGCATTTCATAAAGTGCTTAGTCTTTCTATGAATAGATAGTATAGATTGCTCTTAATCTATTTTGTTATTGGTAGCACATTAATTACTGCCCTGATCCATGTAAGTTTATGAATGTCCAACAGTGCAATTGTCTGGTGTCGTACACGGGGAAATAGGAGAGCAGGATTCTAGCTGTAAACTGTACCTTTGTCTCTCAAGGTCTTCCAAAATACACAGAGGCATTTGCTGAAAGTCTACCAAGACCAGTGCTAACGTCATGGAAGGGAGTCACTTTCCTGGTTGTTGGAGAGGAAATGTGTGGAAATGTGTAACCAGCTGCTGTGTCATCACTTGTGGTCTCCTCTGCTTTTCTGCCATCATATAGACACTTGAAGCCAGTCCATCTTCCTTTGCAGAGACAGGCACAGCACAGCACAGCAATTAGGCCACACCCACCTAGGAACCTGGAGATGGGTTTTCCTGTTCTATTTGCAGTTGTTTGGGGGATTTCTCTCCTTCTGAGTTGGCTTCTTACTTTTGAGTTGGTCCTAGTTCTCTTGGGCCCACACTATGATCTGAACGTGTATAAGGGAGTGGGTGGGTGTGGCCTAGAAGCTGTGGGCAGGGTGGGCTTATGTAAAGTACAGTGGGCAAGTGTTTTCTCCTGTACAGCCACCCTATACACCAAACTGAACAGCAACAAGAGACACACAGCAGACAGTCTTTTGCTCTCTAGGAAAATGAGCATTCCCATTTTAAAAGTTTTTCTGCGTTAAGTAGAAGGATCACTGTGTGCCAATCTACACAGAGTACGGCCTGAAATCACCTGCATGTGACAGATGATTCTAGGAGTTACAATGTCATCCAGGTAGATATATGTCCTTAAGTATATGCAGGTCTCCAGTTCCTAGTTTTCTTTTCTTTTCTTTCTTTCTTTTGTCTCTTCATTGGGGAGTTGAGGCCATTGATGTTGAGTGATATTAATGACCAGGAGTCAATGGTTCCTACTATTTTGATATTGGTAGTGGAGGGAGGGAGGGAGGGAAAGGGGAGAGAGAGAGAGAGAGAGAGAGAGAGTCCTTTCTTTTGCTTTTGTGGCTGTGAGGTTATTCATTTCCTTTGTTTTCCTGTGTAAAATTACCCTCCTTGGGTTGGTCTTTCCTCTTAGTATCTTCTGTAGACCTGGATTTGTGGTTAGGTACTGTTTGAACTTGGTTTTGTCATGGAATATCTTGTTTTCTCCATCTATGGTGATTGAAAGCTTTGCTGGGAATAGTAGTCTGGGTTGCCATCTGTGGTCTCTTAGTGTCTGCATGACTTCTATCCAGGCTCTTCTTCCTTTTATAGTTTCCATTAAAAAGTCAGGTGTAATTTTGATAGGTTTGTCTTTATATGTTACTTGGCCTTTTTCTCTTGCAACTTTTAGTATTCTTTGTTTATTTGTATTTTTAGTGCTTTGATTATTATGTGGTGGGAGGATTTTCTTTTCTGGTCCAATCTATTTGGAGTTCTGTAGGTTTCTTGTATATTTATGCGCATTTCTTTCTTTAGGTTAGGGAAATTTTCTTCCATAATATTGTTGAAAATGTTTTCTGGGTCTTGCAGTTGGAAGTCTTTTTCTTCTTTCCCTATGATTCTTAGGTTTGGCCTTTTCATAGTGTCCTAGATTGCTTGGATATTCTGTGTCAGGAGCTTTTTAGATTTAACATTTTTGTGACTGCTGTATCCATTTCTTCAGTCATATCTTCTATCCCTGATATTCTTTCTTCCATCTCTTGAATTCTGTTGGTAAGGCTAGTGTCTGTAGATCCTATCCTCTTCTCTAGGTTTTCCATTTCCAGGATTATTTCAGATTGTGTTTTCTTCATAGCTTCCATCTCCACTTTTAGGTCTTGAAATTTTTTATTAACTTCCTTCTCCTGTTGAATTGTAGTTTCTTCAAGTGATTTTCTCTGTTCTTTTATCTCTTTCTTTGTGTATTCCAGTTCTAGTTTGAGGGATTTGTTTTGCCATTTGAAATCCTTCTCTTGTGCATTGGCTGTGATAGTATCTCCAGGGCTTGTGATGGTGGTGGGACTGCTGGTTTCTCGTGGTATCAGTGGCCCTGGGATTGTTGTTTGTGTTCTTATGCTGATCTCTTCCTGTTGTGATGTCTCTGGAGTGTATGCCCAGGGCCTGCTTGGACCTTGAAGCTTTCTGTGGATTTTCTGGGTGTTCTGTGGTGTGTTTCTGACTGTGGTGTCTGCTAGGTGCTAGAACCCAGAGACTCTGGTGTTTTTGCAGTGCCCCCATCAGCTCTGTGTCCCAGGGAGTTCAAGAGCTGCCTGCCAGCCAGGCATGTGGCACTAGCCTTTGGAGGCTGTGTGCCAGTTTCTGTGGGGATCAGGGACTTTGTGGTTTTGCTGGGTGCCTAGAGGCTGGACCCAACCAGGCTCCACACAATTTGGCCCCCTCTTACCTGTGGGTCACCAGTGTTGGTGTTTTGTGGTTCTTAGATCAGTCCTTAGGTTGCCGAATAGTCACCACTGTCCTGCTGATCAAACAAGGTGTGTGTTAGGTGCCGCCATCTTGGATCCTCCTGAAGAGCTGATCTGTATGAAAAAGAAGGGGAGGCTGTGTATGAGAGTGCATGTATGTGTGTGTATGTATGTGCATACATGTATTTAACCTTTTGTGTGATATCCCACCCAAAGGTCCCATGACCAAATGCCATCAGCATAGAAATTTAAGTATCAGTTCCAATGAAACAGCTTTGAGGGGACATGCTCCCTTGTGGCAAGCTCTCACAGGCCCATGTGACACTTTCAGTTTGGAGAGAACACTTACTTGAGATAGTTGGTAAGTGTTGGGGACATGATTTGATTAGCAATTGCTTCTTCCTTTCAGTGTTGGAGACGTGCTTCTCCAGGGTTGAGATTCCAGCCATGTTTATGTATGCCAGTTTGAGTTAATGGTATGTGGCTGAGGATAGTGCTTGGACCAAGGCCTTGCCTTGTATTATTCACCGAGTCCTTAGAATAACCCAGAGAAGAGGTAGCATTATCATCCCCATAGTTTGTAACATTTGTGTCTGTTATCAGCAACCTTGGTCCCCTATTCTCACGAGAACTTTAAGTTTCACAAGAAAGGATTGTTTCTGTAGGCTTACTAGGGCTGGCACACAATGACTCAGTAACTCATCCGGGAATCCAAGGATGAGGCAGTGTTTCAGAGTGTTGGCCAGTGAGGCTGAGAGTGACCAGAAAGTGTCTCCAAGGTTCCAGGGCTGTGATCAGGGCACAAAGAACACTTAGGTCTTCTTGGCTATTCCAAGTAGAGTTTGTGAACTCGCTGATCCCAAGGGAGCTAAGCAGAGTGGTTAGTGATGAGGTGGAACCAGGTGCTCCCCCTCTTCCATCTGAGTAGCCTCCTCTTCTTTACTATCCTTGGTACAAAATCACATGTATGTAAATATGTTTATGTGGGTAATTTAGACTCCACATGAGAGGAGACATGGTATCTGCCATTCTTATTCCAACTTCTTTCAAAACACTGTGATAATCTCTCTCGAGACCCTGCAAGTGGCAGCATTTCCATTTTCTGGCTGACTGAAATGCCACTGTGTCAACAGGCCACACCTGTGTGTTGGTGGCATCAGTCTGGTTCTGCATTTTGGCTACTTATTGTAAATATGGCCACAGTAAATGTAGGTGTACAGCTGGCAAGGCTTCTTAATGAAAGTAACAGGCCTCCTGCAACATGGAACAAGCACTGCTCCATCTACACCCCTAAGGCTGAGCTCATTTAGGGGTGATGTGGCTGAGATTAGACGACGTTGGCCAGGAAGATACCAGTCTGGGCTTTAGGAAAGAAACAATCTGTAAACAAGTGCCTGGCCCTTTTCTCCTCATCCACCTTAGTCATTCCTCATTTCCGCCATATCTGTCCTCTCTGACAGAGACAGAGATAACTCAGACTGCTCACTGATGGCACTCTGGCTCAGGCCATTTTGGGTCACAGGGCTGTCCTAAGTATTGAATAGTGTTGACCAGCAGTCTAGCCTCTTTCTTATACGTGCTTGTAGCATCCCATTTATAGTTGTGGCGATTGAAAACGCCTCAGGGCATTGTAGAGTGCAGGGGTGGGAGGGGGAGAGGCAAAATGACCCCACTGGAGCTCCAGCAGGGAACCCGAGGCACAGAAAGTGAACCACAGTGCCCAGTATGTTCACTAGAGAGAACAGGAGGGCTCCAACCTCTCAGAGGCGAGGTTTGAGGTAGCAATAGTTTGTCATCATGAGCTGGATGGTTAGGTCTCCTTAGAAACTGATGCCTGTCCTTAAATTGGGTGCTTTCTGTAGATGACGTAGGGTTTCAGTTTGTTTCTTTGTTCACACAGCATGTCTCTGGCAGTGTGGGTGGGATGAGTGGCCATATTTGTTGGAGATGCGGGGTGGGCAGCCTGGGTTATGGGCTGCCTGTTTGCTCCTTTTACTCTTACTAGTGTCCCTATTGTTATTCCAGTAGTGCAGATACCAGCTTAAGAGCTTTCTCTCAGCCAAACTTTGAACTCTTCTGCGCTGCGATTCAGGTGCCAAAAACTCTTTGTTGTTCTCTGCATGGAAACCTAAAGCAGATTAAAAAAAAAAATTCGATGCAAAGTAACTTCGATTTTTTTCCAAGTCCTGTCAGTTAATTATTTTCCTCTCTTTGCTGGGTCAGTGATGAGCACTGGCTGTTCTCCTACGTCTTTTAACAAGAAGGTTTGGATCTGGTCGGCTCAAACTCCCTCCTAATGTGCTGGAGCGGATGTTGTGACTGTTTTTTTTTTTTTTTTTTTTTTTTTTAAGGAAAGATTCTGTTTCATTTTTTGGCTCCTTGTGAATTCTTGCCTTGAGAGCACACATGTAAGTTTCCAGCACCCTGAGACTGAAGCCTTTTGATAAATGGCACTATAAACGCAGGCAATTTTCTACATCTTGTTTGTAGGCTTTTGAAATTTACAAGGTTTTTCTTTAATACAATTGTCTATGCCAGATAACAGGCACTTTTACATTCTGTTCGTATTTATCATTAGGATAAAAAAAAAAAACAAAAACAAAAAAACAAAAACAACCATACACCCTCCCCTTAGATCCTTTATGCTGCATGAAACATAAATAATTCCAAATTACCTTCAATGGTTCAGTCGCTGTTTGATTTGCTAGCCCTGGGTGAAGTGCTGGGGTTTTGCTAACCATCACACTACTTTTACCATGCACCTTGGGGGTGGGGCAGTTTAAAAGGACTGGGCAAATCTTGAACTGACTGATATGGGTCTGACCAATGCGTACAAAAGTGTCAAAGTGCAGTTTTGAAATAATGATGCTATATGATCAGTTCCTTGCAAAGTCTTTCACGTCTGAATAGGGAAAGCCAGCAGCCAGCTTGCTTTTGAGGAGGCACTGAGTGATGCCATCAGATTAGCTCAAGGATTTTCAGGGTCCCTTCCAGAGGGTCCTAGCTCCCAGCTTTGCGGCCTCTCTCTTCCTGCTGCACTGGAGAAGGGGCCCAGGGCTTCAGGCACATTTGGCAAGGACCCTACAACTGAGAGGCCTCCCCAGCCCTACCTACAGCTTTATAGACACGTCTACACTGAGTTCTGTTTTTCTCCTACTGGAACAAACAGCTGAAGAGTTTGTTATTCTGGTAAACATAAACGGGGTCAAGCCAGTTTACCCCCCAGATAATACTAAACAGCCATTTAAAAATATTTTGCCCTTACCATAGCTATATGTGACTATACAGCATATTATAGCACAGAAATAATAAATATATGTATAGGAGAAGATATATTATACACACGTATATAATGCATATGTGTATATGCATATATGTATGTACATGTACACACATACGTATATATACAGTGTATGCTATATTGCACCTTCTATTATGTATACGTATATATATCTGTAGAGCATAAAAATTAAACCTTTCTTTTATATTATTTGGCTCATATTGCTCATAAATTGCACCATAGGACTGTTTCAACCAGACCTGGTGGTACACACATGTAATCTTAGCACTTAGGAGTCTGAGGCAGGAGGATCTTGAATTTGGAACTAGCCTGGGCTTCACAAAGACCTTGTCTTAAAAACAAACAAACAAAAAGTCCAAAAAAAAAAAAAAAAAAAAAAAAAAACCCAAAAAAACAAAACCACATAAAGACCTCTTCAACTATAAGCTGCAATAATAGCAAAGTGATAGTATTTAGATAAGATTAAAGGGAGGTAATCCCCCTCAGGAACAGTCATAGGGGAGGGGAATAATGGGAAAATGGGGGCGGGGGGAGGGATGGGAGGATACAAGGGATGGGATAAACATTGAGATGTAACAAGAATAAATTAATAAAAAAAAAAGAAAAAAATTAAATTAGCTTCTCTTTCATAGTAAACAGCAGGGAGAAGGGACTTCTGAGCTCAGCAGTGGCCCTGTGTCCTCCTAGCTACTTTTTGCCGTTCTGAGTGGATATTATTGGCTCGTGATCCAGAATGGTTGCGAGAGTTCCAGTCGTCACAGCCAGGACCCAGGTGGTAGAGGCCACGAAGAGGGAAGCCTCGGCCTTTGTTTTCTTAGGAAAGCTTTATGAGAGTCACACACAAACTCCTACTTTAGCCCTGTTGGTGAAAACTTAATTACAAGCTAACACCTATCAACGAAGATGATTAGGAAATATATCATTTCATTTGGTTGGCAGTGTACCCAGCTGAAAATCAGGATCCAATTAGTGAGATAGGCAAACAATGTGCTGTAGTCTACAGCACATCACTGTCCCAGGAGGGGGAAAGAAACAAACTTTCCAGTTCAAAATAGTTCTCAGGAAAATGCTATCTTTGCAGTGACCCTCGTTACAGGTCTCTTTTCCCTGGCTGATATCAAGGAGTTAAAACAAAACAAAACAAAACAAAAAACAAAAATGTTAAGGTCATTGCAGGAGGGGCAGGTAGATAGAAGGTAGCTTGGTGGTCTGTGCTGACCTCTGGGACCTGGCCTGTGCCGGCTGTGGCCCTAGCTCTGCTGTGAGTGCATTCTTCCATGGGGCTGACATGGTTTGCCCTCTGAACCTGGCAGCATTCCTTGGCTGCAGCTTACTGCAGTCTTGGGTACGCCTTCTATTCTTCAGGGAATTTGGAGTTCTTAGGACTCTTGCAGCCCAGGATCTTTGCATATGAGCATCTCGTGAGGAGATTGAACTGGACAGACCTCAGCCCCATACCCTTCTCCTGCCCTAGATACCTCTGGGAGTCACCTTCCCAAGACTTTTCTCAGGGGAGTGGGGTCCGATCCTTCTACCATTTCCTTATCTCTGAGGGTGGAGGGAACTCTTAGCTCTTTATTGTCCTCAGCTACCAGTTGCTACCTCACATGTCCCATTGTCCTTCTTCCTATGTTGAATAAATCTTCTGGAACTAGCTGCCTTTTTCATTCTGGGAATGAAATCGTGGTTTTCCCTGGGTGGTGAAAGGGCCAAAGTGGGGAGGGATCTTATAAAATCTTCACAAGGATGTGTGCTTCACAAAACATCCTTGGCACATGCAAAGGTTAGTCATTTCCTTATCTGTAGGTGTATTTACGAGTGTGTGGGACTGCACGTGTGCGTGGGGGTACATCTGCAATGCCATGGACACCTGCATGTTCAGGCCCGAGACTGACATCAGGTGTCTTCCTCAGTTGTCTCTCCACCTTGTTTTGGGGACATGGTCTCTCACTGAACCTGGAGCTCACCGATTGGTTGGACAGGCAGGCCAGAAAGCAGTGGGGATCCTTCTGTCTCTACCTTTCCAGGCCGGGCACTGCAGGAGTGTGCCACTGCCCAGGGATCTTCATGGACAAGCTGGGAGTCAAAACCGAGTCCTTCACTCCATCCCCTGAGCCAACCCACCAGCTCCTGCTCATTTCCCAAGCCAGACACAGGCTGTGACACTGAGTGTTTTGTTGGCAGCGCCATGAAAATGATCATCCAGTTTTACCTCTGTTTAATTTTCCAGAACATCCACTTAAGAATCCTTTTTACAGATTTTTGAACCAGTCTGTTAGGTGGCAAGATTAGAATGTGCATTAAAAAAAAAAAAAAAAAAAAAAAGTAACATTACATTTCTTGGATTCAAAATGTTTTAGATATTTATTCTTTTTTTTCCTTTTTTAATTAATTTACTCATATTACATCTCTTTTTTATTTTTTAGTTTTTATTTTATTAATTTATTCTTATCACATCTCAATGGTTATCCCATCCTTGTATCCTCCCATTCCTCCCTTCCTCCCATTTTCCCTTTACTCCCCTCCCCTATGACTGTGACTGAGGGGGACTTCCTCCCCCTTAGATATTTATTCTTATGGGTATGTGAATATATTGAGTTTATGCCCCTTGTGTGTAGGTACCCACAGCAGCTAGGAGCTGGTGCAGAATCCCCTGGAACTAGAGTTACAGGTGGTTGTGAGTACTCCAACATGGGTACTAGGAACCACTCTTGGGTCCTCTGAAGAGCAGGAGGTACTTTTAATCACTAACCCATGGCTCCCCCTTTTTGCAATAAATGTTTTCACACCCAAGTATGTAAAGCCCATATAAATGATGGGGTCATGGACTACAGATGTGTCCAAAGTGTGCAACAGGGACAAAGGAGAATATTCTCAAGATTCTCGGCTCCTGCCCTCGTCCCACCCCCCGTCACCGCCCCCCCCCACCCCGGTCTTCTCTCCAAACTTCAGATCCTGTTTTCCCCTTGGCATCTTGGTCATGTTAATTCAAAGTCAGATACCCCCTTGCTGCATTTGTTATCCTGCTCAGAGGCAATCTGAAATTTGCCCTGCCTGTCATAAGCAGCGATTGCTTTAAGGAGCGCGTCTGTACCTCCTCCCTCTAGCCCTTGCCTGGAGCCCTCACCACTCGCTGCACGTGGGCTTATCAGCTGCCACGGTGCTGTCCACATTAAGCACATGTTTTATTCTGCCTCCTGTACTTGGTGATACTCAGAAAGGAGGGTCGTTAAGGAGCCGAGAGGGGGAGTGTCAGAGTTTCCAAAGCAATAAACATTTTCTTTATCTTTCTCTCTTTCCTGTCGGTGGCTATTAATCGTGAACTTTTGTGGTACTGGAAGCTGTAAAAAAGAGCGATAAAATTGCCTTTGTGAATTGTGGGGTGCTGAGCCTTTGGCATTTATATGTTTAGATATTTATTTATTTAAAATGCATCTTTCCTTTAAAGATCTAATAAGTTTGCTTGAGAGGCCCAGGGTAGCCACTCTTTCTTATAAGGTGGCCCGATATTAATCTAGAGATTAATAAAGTTCTGCCTCTGTCCTGGGGCTATACAAGGCTGGATGACTTTTGGTCAGAGTCCCTCATTTTTTTTTTTTTTTTTTTTGCTGGAGAGGAAAATGCCTTATGATGTTGTGAGGCTTTATTGAACCTTAACTGGAAGTTTGAGGCTTTCGAATCCATCCTCTAAGAGCAATGGACGCCCGGAGTCTTTGCTGCATTGGTCATAAACACTTGCTTTGGAAAGGACAGGCAGTTTTTCACTTTTCGGGCTCTTGGCTGATTTTTCTAGGTCAACCTGGATGCTTTGAGGAATTTAAGGCTATCTATTCTCCTGGGTCTTAAAGAATATTCTAGAGCAATGGTCCTCAAATTTCCTAATGCATCAACGCCCTTACATTTTTAAAAATTAACTTATTCTCTCATATGTTACATTCTGACAATGGTTTCCCCTCCCTCCCTCTGCCCCCTCCCCCACTTCTTCTATCCTTCCCACCTCTTCCCTTCTCATCCACTTTCCCTCTGTTTCTCTTCATAAAAGGGCAGGCCACCCAGGGATATCAACCAAACGTGGCATATCAGAGTCATAATAAGACTAGGCATAAATCCTCATATTAAGGCTGAACAAAGCAACTCAGTAGGAGGACAGGATCCCCAAAGCAGGTAACAGCATCAGAAACACCTTCTGCTAGACGTCCCACAAAAACACCAAGCTACACATCTGTAACATATATACAACTCAGCCACTAAACCTTCCACCTACAATTTGTCCTGCCAGCATGCTGTGCTCCGGTAATGGTGACAAAGAAACTGTGGGAGTGGCTAACCAATGACTGATCCATCCTGAGACTCATGCCATGAGAGGGATCCCACCCCAGACACTGCCTAGAGGACCAGAAATCAGAGGCTAGATGGTCCAGAGACCTTGGATAGAACCAAACACAATTGCTTAAAAAAAAAAAAAGTCACTTCAATATGCCTAATGATATTCTGCTATACTCATGGACCTTGTCATTAGAGAGGCTTCATCTAGCAACTGATGGAAATACATGCAGAGACCCACAGTCAAACATTAGGTGGAGGCCTGGAGAGATGGCTCAGTGGGTAAGAGCACTTGCTGCTCTTCCAGAGGTGCTGAGTTAAATTCCCAGCAATCACATGGTGGCTCACAACAATCCAATGCCCTCTTCTGGTGTGTATAAAGACAGAATACTCATTACATAAAACAAATAAACTAATTAAAAAAATTAGGTAGAGTTTGGGGAATCCTTCTGAAGAGAAGGAGGAAGCATTGTAAGAACCAAAGGGATCAAGGGCGCTACAAGAAAACCCACAGACTCACTGAGGCTGAAACAACAATCAGGGATCCTGCACGGGACTAACTTAGGCCTGCTGAAACACTTTAATACAGTTCCTCATGTTGTGGTAACCCCCCCAACCATAAAATTATTTTTGTTGCTACTTTATAACTATAATTTTGCCACTGTTTTGAGCCATCATGTAAATATCTGTGTTTTCTGATGGTTTTAGGACCCCCCCACCCCCTGTGAAAGGGTCAGTCGACTCTCAGAGGGGTCGTGACCCACAGGTTGAGAACCACTGCTCTAGAGCAAGCCTTAAAAGACACAGCACCATTGTTAAGAATTGAGTTAACAGAGGATGTCTGCCTCACAGCATAGCCAGGGAAAAGTGTCCCTGCAAGCGAAGCTCAGAGTTCAGTGCTGATATGTATATTTATTGTTTCTTATGCTCAGAGTCTTACAGAATGATATGTTAAATGATCATGTTATATAAAACATGTTCTAATAAAAGCAGGAAGTATAAACCTGTGTAAATTGCTACTAGAAATAACCACTGTTGTGTGCATTGGTGCATGCCTGTAATTGAGAGTTCGAGGTTAGCATAGGCTAAAAAGTGAATGAGTTCTATCATAGCTTGGACAACTTAGCAAGACTGTTAGGAAAAGAACAGAAACAAGGGACTGGACAGGTGGCGCAGAGGGTAAAGGTGCTTGCTGGGTAAGCATGAGGACCTGAGTTTGGTCCCAGGATGCAAGTCAGAAGTTGAGTGTGGGCCCATGTGCACCTGTAACTGTTGCGGTGATTTTCCTTCCCGGCCCCAAGATCCCGGAATAATAACTCAGTACATACATATACACAAATACTTAGGCCATATACCTAGGCTCTTCTCTGACTGGCTCATAACTTAAAATATCCCATGTATACTAATCTACATTCTGCCACGTGGCTGGTTACTTCTCCTCACATACTGTACACCTGTCCTCCCCACATCTTCCTGGGTGAATCTCCCACACTTGATTCTATCCCAGAATCCTCTCTGCCTATGGATGTCCCACTATTCTACCCTTTCCTATAAACCCTATGTCTTGTTCTGTTTTGTTCTGTTTTTGTTTTTAGAGACAGGGTTTCTCTGTGTAGCCTTGGCTATCCGGGACTCACTTGGTAGACCAGGCTGGCCTCAAACTCACAGAGATCTGCTGATCTCTGCCTCCACAAGTGCTGGGATCACAGGTGTGTGCCACCACACCCGGCTAAGCTATAGGTTTTTTTTTTTTTTTTTATTGATGGGTGTTTGTTGCATCCATACAATACACGAGATGTCTCTCAGATGCAGCTGATTTTCTTAACCAGCATGCTCTGGGGATCATGCATCCTCTTTTCAAGATTGGAATGACAGGCAGGCTGGCATGTCCACCCAGCATTTACCTGGGTTCTGGGAACCCAAACTTGGTCTCTCATGCTTGCACTAACCACTGTGAGATTTCCCTAGGCGTTATTTTTAATTTTGAAGTTTGCCATTAAATTTGGCTCAGTATGTAGTATGTGTGTGTGTGTTTGTGTGTGTGTGTGTGTGTGTGTGTGTGTGTGTGTGTGTGTGTGTGTGTGTGAGAGAGAGAGAGAGAGAGAGAGAGAGAGAGAGAGAGAGAGAGAGAGAGAACACATGTGTATGTGTGTGCCGCTGAAAACTGAACCCATGTCTGTTGATGTATCTCTGTGGAATTTGCTTTTTTGCAACACGCCTTATCCCCCTTTTGTGGATAAGGAGCAGAAGGGGAGAATAGCTAACACCTAGGATCACAGGGAAGGCCAAGTAAGAAAATGAACACACACACACACACACACACACACACACACACACACACACAAAAGAAAATGAACACAAATATAATATATAAATTTACTATAATCAATGACCTTCTCTCAAGGTCATAGAATGACATATTTTTTAGAGAAATTATTTCTAAATCATAATTTAATTTTCAAACCACTCTGAAATTTGGATCCTTGGTGTTGCCAAGTGAACTGGCATTTGACTTTTCCTGGGAAGATGTGAGCAAATATCTATTTATCCCACATAGGACCGTGTGATGGGCCAAAGATATGGTTGCACCCAAGCCTACCTTATTGAGCCAGTGAGTTTATTGGTAATACAGGAGCACAGGTGGGGGTGGTTTGCAGGATCATGGATAGCTCAGAGCACTGCATCACAGAAAAGCACATCCTGGCATGAGTGATGACCAAGGAGGCTGCATCCCTCCAGCTCCCTGCCCATGTAGCAGACAACTCCACTGAAGAGTTGCATCTTCTTTCTATAACCTTGGTGGAGGGGGTCTTCATGAGCCTCGTGACTCCCTGAACTTGGTAAATTCCCTGAGCTTCTTGAGTGCTATGACACTCCCCCCTGCACACTGAAGGAATGTGTTACTTCTGAGGAAACAGCTATAAAAATAAAAGACCCCAAATTAATCTTGGGATAACAGCAATGGGATCTTTGTGGTCCACTTGTAGATGTTGACCTCTCGGGAGAGTAGAAAATAGATTTGGCTATCTCGTGACCCTAATTTAATTAGTCACTGTTTAGAAAATACAAATGGCCCAGGCATTCTAATGGATTACATTGCAATGTCCATCTTGAAACCATTCATCTTTATTGATTCTTTTGACATAGCACGTTTGGTGTATACATAAAGCAAATTCTCTATGGAGTGCAAATTACTGTCCTTTATGGATCTGCACAGAAAGATGCCAATTTAGTTTATTTTTCCTGATGGTGGAACCAGGAGACAGATGGAGCTAATTAAAGAAGGTGTATCTTACTGCCTCAAGACATTTCTATGTAGACTTCTCCTTCCTTCAGGTAGGGATGCAGATTTATCTCTCTATATTTGTTTTCCTCATATTTAGAATCTGACGAACTCTTCTCAAGCTGTGGATCACAACCCCTTTGGAGGTCAAACAACCCTTTCACAGAGGTCACATTTCAGATATGCTGCATATAAGATATTTACATTATGATTAATAACAGTAGCAAAATTACAGTTATGAAGTAGCAATGAAAATAATTTTATGATGGAAGGGAGTTACCACAACATGAAGAATTGTATTAAAGGGAACACAAAGAACTGTATTAAAGGGTCAGAGCACTAGGAAGGTTGAGAATCGTGGCCCTTATCATGTGTGGACAGTGATCTGGGAGGTCCCAAGGCATTATTAGCATCATAGGCCTGTTGATCAGCCCCCCCCCCCCCCCGCATTCTACACAGGTTGACTCCTGCACAAAGTAGAAAATTACAGCCCTAGAGCTCCATGTTAGACACTGTTCGTCTGTGTGGCTGTCATGGCACCATCCCCAAGAGGTTTTCCCTTCTTCCTGCCAGAGAAACATATGAATACAAAGTAGAGATTGGGTCCAGTCTACCGAGAGGAACCAGTAAGGATCCAGGATTGAGGCACTGTGACTGTTGTTCCTACCACTAGGAGACAGCCTGTAGTTAGGGACCAAGAAACACACAGGGCACCACGCTGAGCACTTCCATGTGCTTCCACCCACCCACAGCTCGTGTTAGTTCAGTTTCCTGCAGAGTGCCTCCTGGGACTTAAGTCTTTTTAATGTCACATGTGATCTTCAAGTTGATCTCAAGTGAAGGATGATAATGCTTTTTTGGGGGTTGGTATTTGTTTCTTATGTAAAATGAAACCCAGAAACAGGCAATCCAGACTGCTGGAGATGTTTCAGATCCCCAGGACTGCAGCTGTTTTCCTTCTCTGCTTCTCTGCTGCTTGGACCCCTGCCATTGCATCCACATTCCTGCCAATACAAAAGAGGGACGAAGAAGACGGGTTACCCATTAGCAGAAGAGAATGTAGAAGAATTGCCCACAGCTTCTTAGTTTTTCCCAGAAGTTATGGATAATGCTTCTGCTTAGTCACATGATTACATCAAAGTAGCAGGGGGACAGGAAGACATTGTCTTTATTCTGAGCTATTGCGTCTCTGCTAAAAATCGGAGACTCTACTGAAAAGAAGTGGAGGAGAAAGGCCTCACAGGTAGAGAACTAATGTTTTTTTTTTCTTTATGTCTTTTATCAACAATCATTACACAGAAAGTTTTATGGCTTGTATTTGATAATATCTAATAAATCTCTCTACTCAATTAGAAGAGGGGGTGGTGTCTCCACATTTTAGATAGGAATCTGAAGCTGAGAAAGTTTGCTTTTCTGTTAAACCAAGTCATGATAATAACTTGAAAAACTTATGTGCATTTTGGTCCCTGATGTTCCTTCAAGCTGCAGCAAGTTAGCTCTTCTGCGTCCAGTTTTATGTACACAAAGTGCAAGGACACTCACTGCTAAAGGAAAGAAAGAATTGGCAGTAAGAGCTCAGGCTCAAATTCCAGCTCTAAGTAGCACTAGAAATTTCTTAATTTTCCTGTTCGCTCCATCTTTTCCTCCAGCAGCTCTGACAAATGGCCCTATCCTGGGTGGCTTGGAGTTCTTCCTCTCACTGTTCCATAGTTATGGAGGAGAGAACTTTTGCCAGCTTGGATGGTTTCTCCCTCCCAGGCTCCACCCACCTTAAACCACTGGCTCTTTAACCTAAGCACATCTCCTTTTTTTTTTTTTCATGAGCTAGTTAATGATCTTAATTACTGATAGCTCTGGACCGCCCCTTCTTCCCTTTAATGTAACGTAAAGGTTTGAGGGAATCAAGACGTGGACATCTTTGAGGGGGGCCACTGCTTCATCTGCCATTGACTGTGACTCAGTAAGATGAACCTTTTACATCACAGCTCAGTGCACATGTGCACTAAGAGAGCTGAAATGAGCCCCAACAAGCAATACTTACTTATTCTATTCTATTTTATTACTTCATTTTTAAGAAATGGTGGTCATGACCCAGAAAATTGATTTCATGACCCTCAGGCTAAAACAAAAAAAAATCACCACAAAAACTATCTCCATTTCCACCGCGATTTCCTTGGTCCACTCATCTCTCTCTTTTCTGGATTACTATGAAAAGATAATCCTGGTCCCCAAGGGCCACCCATGCTTCCCATCCTCCTCTTCTCAGGCTCCAGCAGAGGAAGCTCTCCTGTTCTTCTACCCAAAGCATTAATTATGTGTGCACTGCTGAACGCCAGATGTTAGTGATCTCTGCGATCACTAAACTAAGAACTTTGATGGTTTCCAAGACCTGCCTCTGAATGATGCTCCTTGAAATCCCAAGGCTACGGGAAACATTGTAACCTCCCAGACTGCACATCACTGTAGCTTTGATCCACTAGCGGCCCGAGACTTTGAATTACTGTGAAGTTTCACGGGGGACAAGCGGAGAGCACCACTATCAGTTAGTAATGTCTGCTATAGATATGGGAGAGGCAATGGAACAATGGCCAGGCTTTTGCCATCTTTGGGGCTAGAGGGTGTCTTTCTTTCCAATTAGCACAGAAGCATCCATGAACGAATACAGCCAGAGGGGAGAAAAAGCTGGATATGACTTTCAAGAAGAAAACCATATCTTCTGTTTGTGTGGAGAACAAGATGAATAAGACAGCAATTTGTAGGAGGCGAGGGAAGAACAATGCTTTTTGTCACTGGGGAGTTTGGAACTGGGACGGATACAAATCACATCCTTGGGCTAACAGAATTCTTAGCTCATTAAAGCCTATTGCTGCTTTTACAACCATTCCCCAGCATCATGAAACTCTGCTTTATCATTTCGACAGCTCTTTGCGTTTCCTTGCCTGTTTCTCTGTCTTAGAGCAGAGTTGATCACAAGCTCACATGCTAGCGGGAAAGGCATTGTACGAGACTGGTGTCTGCAGTCAGGCTGCCTGGGCTCAAGTTCCAGCTCTGTCGCTTACTGTGACCTGGACGTTAAGCAACTTGTTTAACCTTGGGGTTCTTGCTTTGTCTCTGAATGCTATTCACATTGTGTGCGGGTGCCAGGAAATCAGGAGACATTTGTCATTTGATGCCTGCGGATATTTACCTCTGCCTTGTCAGGTCTTTTGAAAGAGTAAGTGAGAGTTCCACATGTGATGAGCATGTTGTGACTGGTAAGTGGCAGTCATCACTATTTAGTTAGAGCTGATGGCTCTTGTTTGTACCACAGCTTTGCCAGGCTTTAGGTATTTATTCATATATTTTCTTCAAATGCAGAGTGCAAGTCAAACAACAGCTCTACTTGCACTCTGTCTCAGTGCCTAGCAGAGTGGACTGAACCGCACCTTGTAGTGCTCTTCTTCCCCTCATCTCACAGTCCTCTCTTTCTCAAGGGGCTGTAGGACTGTCCCAGTACATTATTAGATGTGTCACATGTCATATGTAGTAACTTTTGTTCAGATTTTGCAGAGGAACATCTACAGGACTGTATGACTAGGTTTCCCACAGTATTCCTCCTACCTGGATACCTGCCCCGTCCCACTCCAGCACATGGGTCCCTCTGTAATTCTTTGGACTTGTCAAACATACTCCCCACCTTAGCCTGTCAACTTGCCATCATTATCTCATAGGATACTTTTCCGAAGTGTCTTCTTGATTTGTGTAGTTACTGCTTTGTTCAAGTATCAGTTCTCAGAGAGGTCTCTGTGGCCACCTTCTCTTAAGAAAGACTTCCCTTTCCCGCCATCTTCCTGCTGTTTTTCTTCTGAGAGTGTTGTCACATCCTCTGATATTTTATATTTTGTTTGGCTGGTGGTTTTCTGTTTCTCTGATCATTGCTAATGAAAGCCCCAATGAGAGGTGGACCTGATTGATTTTGCTCATGATCCTGGCTACTATGCCTGTATCCATGTCTAATGCAAAATGGAATCTCAATAGCATTGGTTGAAAGAGTGGATGGACAAAATGCACTCAGCATATTTTAACAGAGGATCTCAGTGTACCAGGTTTCAGCACATACAAATTGACCCAAACCTTCAACTTTTGTCCTGAGGGGCTTGTAATCCCAGCCATAGTGGGGAAACTGAGGCAAGAGGATCCCAAGTCCTGTCTTGGCTAAAAGAGAAAGTTCAACACTAGCCAGAATAGCTTAGCAAGACCAGGTTGAAAAAAAAAAGATTACAAAAAGGCCTGGGCAGGTATGCTAGCCTATGCCTGCAACCCCAGCATCTGGGAAGCAGAGACAGGAAGATCACAATTTTGACACCTTCCTAGGCTATGTAGTGAGAGCCTATCTCAAAAATAAGAATAATCTCAGGCAAGTATATTATTCCCCAGTGCAATGTGAAGACTGCATGAAAACGATGGGGTCTGGGAACATTAAGGAGGACCCTGTCTAGTCTAGGGCCTTCTAGAGAAAGCCTGAGCAGATAACTGAGCGTGATGAAGAATATTTTCTGGGCTGAGCTGGACAGTTGGTCACTCCCTGGAGACTTCCCTGACACCCTGCTTTCACACCACAGTAGACAAACTGTAGGTTTTGGCAATTCTAAATAGTAGCCATTTAAGGTTGAAGGGGGAATTTATTTGTTTTTTTAAGTATTGTGGTAGTGTAGCACTTGGGCTTCCCTCATCCCCCATTAGTGGTCTGAAGAGGATCCAAGTGCCATGACCACCAGTGCTTCAGACCTGATGGTGTGTGACTTATCAGACTAAGCAATTAAGATACTATGGCTTTGCTCTGTGCTTTGTGGTTTGGAGAGCTTGCTGTGAGGATGGCCACTTGCCATGATATAGAGATCCTTAAGCAGCTGTGGAGACCCACAGAGGGAGGCACAGAGGTTATGGGCTAGCCTTCAGCACCACTTCAGGAGTCTTTTTGGAAAGGGCCTTCCTATTTCACTGGGGGAATCATTATGGAAAGGACCTTCCTGTTACAGGAACTCCTGGGCTGGCAAAACTGCTCTCATCATGAACCAGGAAGTAAAGAAAGGGCTGGCATCCTACAGTGCTTTTCAGAGGCCTCCTCCAAGGACCTAACTTCCTTCCCCTAGCCTCCACCATCTCCCAGTAGAATCATGAACTGGCCATCAATTGCTCAGCTCTAGAGCCTTTGGGAATCTTTGAAGAGTGAAACAGTAGTACCCACCAAACTGACAAGCCATTACAAGATATATCATTTCCTTCCTGTACAAACTTCTCCACAGGAGTGTATGCTTATGCTTAAGTGTCTTTATGGCATTACTTCTACCTTCCCCAGAGTGACTTGCATGATGTAAGAATAGATAGAATTGACCCACAGTGGGCTTGGGACATAGTTTAATTTGAAAATGTATTTGCCATGCAAGCATTATGACTCTTGCTTTGATTCCTAGACTCTACAAAAAACCATCCATCCATCTGTCCATCTGTCCATCCATCCATCCATCCATCCATTCATCCATCTGTCCATCCAACCAACCAAGCCAAAAATTGTTTGTTGACATGTGTTGGAGAGGTAAAGTTAGGTAACCCCCCAGGACTTACTTGCCAGCCAGACCTTTGTGCTTGTCATCATCCTAATCATTGAGAGACCATGTCTTAACAAAACAGCAAAGTCAATAGTGCCTGAGGAATGACATCAAGGTTCCCCATTGGTTTAAAGGTACATGCGTACCGTTCCTGAGGCATTATCACTAGATATCAACCCCTAAAGAGTCCACCTTCTACTAGCTCCGCTTGAGGGACCAAGTGTTACTGCAAGGGCCTTTGGAGGATCTGCATGCAAACTCTAGAAGTAATTAAGATCCCATGGCCAATGCCATGGCTTATCCATGGCAAAGCTGCACTATACACTATATTCTGGGAGCTATCTGGCCTTGGGGAATAAGAATAAAATTCAGAGTGGTGAGAGTAGAGAATGGGGTTTTTCTGGCCTACCCAGACTGAAGTGCTTACATGCACCATCCGTGGCTGCTGCTGGTTTGGTGGGTCTGGTCTGAGCCTTGCGTCTGCATTAGTGGCAGTCATGCAGTCCCTGCTGCTACATCTGCCCCAAAGCCTCTTTCATGAACAAAGATGTAGAGGACTTGAGGAGTGACACACAACTATTCAGGGGACCCTCTGGGTCCAACTCCTCCTCAGAAAGCTTTGAAGATCAGATTTCTCTGAGCCTTAAGTGCTGATGCAGCGGTAACAGGGTTGGCACTGGGGAGTTTTGCCTCATTTTGAAAGCTGCTGGCCAACTAATTTGGTTTAATCATTGCAGGGAAATGCAAACAGAAAGAAGCCACACGGCCCTTGTGTACCTAGTGTGTTTCAGGCTGCCAGACCTCTGGACTCTGGGCTGTCGCTGATACCCCAGGAAGGATTTATATGTGGAATAAATATTCTTAAATCTTTATAAGGTGCCTAAAATATTTATGATTGTTTTAGTTTGGTTTGCATGGCATATTGCCCTCTTACATTAAGTAGTTTTTACACCATCCAGCTCCACCATTAATCACTCCAGCCTGTTCCGAGCTATCCTAACCAAGGGGAGATGTATTACACTCCACGGCCGGAGCCAAATGATCTCATTTCTCCTTTGGCTGTTTCATCGAATGGTTCATAAACTGAGGGCTATTATTGTATTAGGAAGACACATTGTGGTTCTCTGGTGTCATACTGACATGTTTACGTTTCTTTTCCTCTGAAGAAATCATGATTACAATGGAATATTATTTCACAGAGGACGTTTTATACCAATTTGGGTCTTATGAAATTAAAAAAGGGGACAGCTAGTCTCCCATAAATGCTGAATTGGTAGGATCAGTGTCACCAAAAGATTAAAGCCACCTCGTTCCTCTCCCCTTTGTTTGTAGAATGGTTTGGAAAAGCTGTTAAAAAAATAATAGGGATATTTGTTTCATGGGGATCGATCTTATAGGAAGACAGAATATTGAGGGACTATTTGCAGGTGAAATTTTGGGGCCTTGGCACAGAGCATTTGTGCTTGCTGTTTCCCTGTCTACTGAGTATGTGTGTGTTTGGTAAATATGATTTTCTGGGTGTTTCACAGTCAAGTTAAACTCTCATTATTTTGATCTTAAGCAAGACTTGAAGATGACAAATGCTATTTGAAATTACAGGTGAAAGAATGGAGAATGAACAAAATTACTTCTTTTTGTTTAGGTGTAATTTGGTTTGGTTCCAGTGAAGGAAATGGACACAACCACCTTTGTGCTTAAAGCAAATTCCCATTTCTTTGTAATACAACTTGGCGTTAAACAACAGACTTGGGAGCTGGGGCGATGGCTCAGTAGATGATGTGTGAGCTGTACAAGGCTGAGGACCTGAGTTTGATTCCCCAGAACCCATGTTAAGGAACAAGGTTGGGCACAGCAGTCCTTCATCCCACGCCTGTGGTCCTAGAACCAAGGAAGAGGAAAGCAGAGGCTCGCTGGGGGCTAACCAGTGTGATCTCATTAGCAGACACAATGAAAATGAGTGAGGAAGACACCTGACATGGACTTCTGGCCCCCCTCAAGCACATTTGCCCTCTCTTTTCCTCAAACACACACACACACACACACACACACACACACACACACACACACACACACACAATGCACACGCTTATATCAATTTCCATGAAAAATGAATCAGCTCACTTTTTTGCTTGTGCTCCAAATGGAAATCAGAATTTGATACACGCTAAGAAAGAGAGCTACCATTGATTTACTCTGTATCTACCTTTGAATGCCAATTTTTGTCTTTGGGACAGGGCCTTGGGTAGCCCAGGCTGACCTCAAAGTTGCTGTATATCCAGGGCCAGCCTTGCATTGATGCTCATTCTGCCCTGCTCTCCCCCGTGCTGAGATTCCAAGCATGTGCCACTACAGGTAGGTCCAGTGTAGTGTCATGTTAGTTCATTTGAAATGAAAAAGTAAAACTTTGGCTTTTCCCTTTATAAGCATTGCTTTAACTAAAAAAACTTACTGTAGATTATGTGAAGTGTTCCAAGTGATAATGGTTCTGGAAAGAAATATGATAACTTCCGCTTCATTCATAAGGGAATATGTAGGGAAAAAAAATCTAAGTTTAGAAATAGTTTCTTTTTTCAGGTAGTTTCTCCCTTTTGGTTAAATCAGGCCAAGTAGAATACATTATTCACACACACCCTTCTTCCCATCAGGACTGTAGTTCATGTGGGAAAATCTCTTTGCATTTGGTTGTCATTTTGCATTATTGTAGTCTGGCAGGAATTCCACATAGGACTTTCTGCCATATGAACCTGTTTAATTTGCTATGGGATTCAAAATCCACATTAGCCCCCAGGGAGGGATGCTCCCATTGAATCCCAGTGCGATCAAGTCCAGTCAAGTGGGCTGGGCTGTAATCCCTGGGGACCTTCCACCAATGCCTTATCAGGATCACACTGTGACTGTAGAATCTAAGGGTCGTGTCTCTCTTCGTTCTTTGTCTTACAAGGTCAGTTTTGTTCATAATTCTTGCTAGAACCTCTATAAAGAAAACTGACCAATGACTAAATTCAGTAGAATTCAAAACCCAGCCTAAGGTTTTGTTTGTGTTTTAGAGATGGATCTGTCTTTCTTAGCTATCTGTGTACCTCAGAGAAATGAACTTGCCTGCCCTCTCTTTGATCACCCCTTGCTGGTCTGCACTTGTGTCCACATCCTTATATAGGACAGAGTCTGTTCTCGCCAACAGTGAGACTCAAGTGGTGGGTCAATGTCCAAGCTAGAGGTTGCCAGCCTCAAAATAGCCTATTAAAAATACATGAAGGCAGGTGGCTGGATGCAAGAAAGTCACAGCTGTTCAAGGTGACACCACTCACAGGCACATGCTCTTAGCTGAGGTGTCTTAAGCTTTAAGCAAAAGAACACCTTAGCTGGTACCCTTACAATCACTCTTTACCTCTGCCCTTTCTTGCTCTCTCTTCTTGGGCATCAGAAAGCACAACACTCAGCTAGCTTGATAGCATCCCTGAAGTGGCCTTGATGACATTATACAAAGTGTTTACTGTGTGTGCAGAAAGCCTATATGTTTTTGTAGCAGCCGTGAGAGCTACTGTAAGGGAGTTGCAGCCAAGGTTCTGATTCTCATTAATTAATCTCTGGCTTTGGACATTGTATCAGCCAATCACAGCAGTCCTAAAATAACAAAGAAGTATAGCTGTTTTTCTGCAAAGTTTTTCCTTATTGCCCACTGCAGATGGCAGGGGAACAGGCTGAGGAGATGGCTCAGTAGGTGAGGTGCTTGCTGCTCATGCTTGAGGACCAAAGTCTGGGTCCCCAGCACCCATGTAAACATGATGGGTGTGGCAGCACTCCAATTCTTCCATCCACCTGCTGGCTAGGTAGTCACCAAACCTCAGGTTTAAGATGAGACCCTGCCTCCAAAATTAAGGTGGAGAGTGACAGAGAAGGACAGTGGGCCTCAATGTCTGGTTTCCATATGTGCACAGATAGGTGTTTGCACGTGTGCACACGTGCGCGCGCGCACACACACACACACACACACACACCACCACCACCACTACTACTACTGCCGCCATCACCACCACCACCACCACACTACAGAACTTCAGAGTCTTTTCTGGTCCCATAGGAAATCCTTCTCTCAGCAGTGATATTTGGGGATCCGGTTGGCCATCACAGTGTTGTCTTGAGCATGTCCTCAGATCCATCTCTTAACACAACCTTGAATACTCCAGTGGTATGATATCATTGTTCCCTGTTAGAGGAGATGTGACAAGAATGGCTCGTTTATTGACCATCTCCTATATGCCAGTTGCTTTGCTGGTCACAAAGGGCCTAAAGATGAGTGAGGTCTGGGAACCCTCGTGGTGTCTAGGAACAACTCTCTAGATTAATAAGGGCATTTGTTCTTAATGTATTATATATCAAGGTCTTTCATTGCTCCTGTCGTGGGAACTCAGGCTCCTTCTTGGGGGCTGCTCATAATCTATTATAACTGTAGTTACTTTGCTGGGTGGTTGCTCTCCAGGCCTTATTTGTCCATACCTGAAAGTCCATATCTTTTGATCAATACTCTATTTCCTCTGTCACCAGCTCTAATCTTTTTTTATGCATTCAGCTCATATGCTCAATCCTTTTTAGATTCCATATGTGATGCCTATAGTTAATAATAATATATCATATGCTTGAAGTCTGCTAATAAAGTAGATCTCAAGCAATGACAAAGAAACTCTGTGGGGGGATGGGCACACTAAATGGCTTGATTATAATAATCATTTTTTATTGTACACCATAAATGCATTACTTAAGAATGAGGATTGACCTAAGATTCATTGTTGGATGGCTTCCACCTTTTGTGCTATGTGCTTACATTGAGTGTAAGTGTGCAGACTCAGGTAGGATAGCCTGCTGAATTCCAGGCTATGTGGTACAGCATATTGCTTTAAGGCTATGAACTTTGCAATATCTCTATATTGGATACTGTAGGCAATGATAGAAAATCCTAAATATTTATATATCTGAACATACAACATTTCAGTAAAAAATATGGTTTTAGGAATTAAAAAAGGACACAGCTGTATGGCACACACCCATGCTGCCTATAGGACTAATGTTCTAGCTGAATCAGCATGTGAGGACTATAAAGACTAAAAATTATTGTACTTGCTGTAGGCATTATAAACACTGAATGCACAGGTTACACTAGACTGACTTAAAAGCTCAATAATGAGTTTGCTGTAACAAATGTACTCTATAGATTTTTAATAAAAAAATTTAAAGACAAATATGTAACTATGTAAATATTATCTTTATAATCTTATAGTACGTTTTCATTTTTGACACAATTACAATTCTCCCTTTCCTTTCCTCCTTCCAACACCTCCCATATACCTCTCCCCACTATTCTTCAACTTCATGGCCTTTCTTCCACTAGTCGTTATTGCATGTATATATGTATATACATTTATCTTCCTAAATATAACCCGTTCAGTCTATATAATGTTGCGTGTGTGTATGTTTTCAGGGCTGAGCCTTTGGTACTGGACAGCTAATTGGTATCCCTGGGAAGCCCCATCTCTTCCACTCTCAGCTTTCCCAGTTGCCTATATTTCTTTATGTAAGCGTGAGGTCTTGTGGGATTTTCTGTCCTGTTTGGCATGTCGATTTTCATCCTTGTTCAGCTCATGAGTAGCTTCTCATGTTACTAGGAGACACAACCTCGCAGCAAAATCCCTGGTCCCCTGGCTCTCACCGTCTTTCCATGCCCTTTTCTGCAATGCTTGCCGAGCCTTAGGTGTTTTGTAGATGCATCCACTGGGACTGGGCTATCTCTATATCCTTTTAGTATATGTGTTTCTAAAACTTATGTTTACTTGTTTAACATTTTTTGTTAATGCCCAAACACACACAGGGTCAGGATGATCCACATCTGCATCTTGTCCCACTGGAAAATCTTGAGGACAATGACAATATGGGACTGTCACCTCATACGATGAGAGTACCTCTTTTGAGACATTCCTGCAGGACCTGTAGAAGAGTGCTGTACAATCAACTTGTCATTGTTACTGTGCATGTATGTGTGTGTGCATGAATGTGGTGTGTGTGTGTGTGTGTGTGTGTGTGTGTGTTTAGGTGTGAGTGTAGAAGCCACAGGACAATGTCAAGCATCCTGCTTTATTGCTCTTTGCTATAGTCCCTTAAGACAGAGTCTCTCACTGAACCTGTAGCTCACTGAACCACTTTGGGAAGGTTGGCAGCCAGCTGTCCATCATGATCTGTCTGACCCCCACACTACTGGCATTATAGGAACATGTGACCACAACCAGCTTTTACGTGTGGGTATTGGGGACTTGAACTCAAGTCTTTATGCTTGTGCAGCAAGTACTTTTACTAACTGGGCCATCTCCCTGGCTCCTGTATGTTATCTATTCTAAAAAAATATATGTGCGAATATTTGTGTGTGCATATATAATATATAATTATAACAATTATGTAATGTGATGTATTAGGAGAAGTAGACTTTATAATAATGTAAACATATGTAAATACATGAACATAGTTATTTATCCTCATTATCAAATGCCACTTACTGTTCTAGTGTATATGGTGTGTTTTACACAAGCATCTATGGGGTAGATTGATTACATCAGCACCAATACAGACTCCTAGACAGGGCCTTGTGCAAGGACCTTACAGCAGTCACAGCATCACTAGGTATAGGGAATTTTTCAGCTCTGTCATAATCTCCTTCAACCACACTGTTGATCACAGAATTGTTAATACATAGCACAAGAATATATATATATCTCATCTGTCTGTTACATTTCAAAGCTGGAAAAGATCAGTAACAGGATTACAATTTGATTAATCAATAAACTATTTTTAAAAATCTCAGCACAGTAGACAAAGTGGTTTCTCACCCATGTGGTCAATAATCATACCTAATGGCTGACCTGCTGGCTAATTTCAAGTTAAGAATTTGTATGAGGAATATTGGTGTTGTGAAAATATTTGAAATTTCCATTAATGGCAAAGTCAGGAACATTTGTTACCTTTATAATTAAAGCTATGTTCAGTTTCAGTTAGATGTCAGGAAAAATTTAAATGTGCATTTGTCTTGCACGTGATTTAAAGCACCCTTGAATTCAGTCCCTGGGCCCCATATGGTAGAAGGAGATGACTGATCCCTGCACATTGTCCTCTGTTCTCCGCATGCATGCTAAGGCACACAACACCCCTCTCCAAATGAATGGATGAACTGAAAAATCTACAAAGGTAAAAAGTAAAAGGATCATATGTACTGTGTTTAGTAAAGCAATTTTTTTATTCTAGATAATTTTAAAAATTAAAAATACTTGCTAAGTACATCCATGACCATTATATATTATCAACAGGATGCTCTTTTTATTTATTTTTTTAAAAAAATTAAAGACAAAGTCTTACATATAGCCCAGGCTTTCCTGCAATTTGGAGTATTATCACACTATTGGTCCTCTTACTGCAGCCTCTTGAGAGTTGGAATTCTAGACGTTTGCTTCCACAACCAACTTCACTTTAACCTTACGACTTCTGTTTAAGTGTTCACTATGTAGCCAGGCTGACTTGAATTCGGAGCAATTCTTCCTGCCTCTGTGTTCCAGGAGCTTGGGTAATGCGTGTGAGCCACTCCATTTAGCTACTTAAGGAGTTCTTGATACTAAACCATCTCATGTTTCTTGAATAATTTTTGCATAACCATCTAAAAGTGAATAGGCATACCGATATATAACTCCTCAATTTCTTTATAAAAATGGCATAGCATTTGCATACAATATGCTCACATCCTCCTGTATCCTTAAGTAATCCTTGGATTGCTTATGGCACCCAGTGCAGTGCACTGCCATGTCAAACACTACCAGCACGTTCCCTTCATAGTCCCCTCCTCACTTATTTTTCTTCTCTTCTGTCTGTTATGAGGACACTTCCTGAATATATCATCCATCTGGGCAGTACTTCACGACCTCAAGTTTCTTAGTTATATCTCAGAGGACTCTTTCTGATAAAGTCATGTTCACCAGAACATCTTCCTGTGGCTCATCTTTTAAGTCATTAGATCTCAGTTCTCTATCTGGAAATAGGAGACATTTAGTGACAATGACAGGTATAGACACCCATAAAGGATGGCTCCTCTCTGGCCTGCACTGAGATGCTGGTGGTGAGAGAAGAACCCAAGAGACCCTGAGATGGAAGCAAGCATCTATGTACGCGGCCTTCTATCTGTAATCAGTTCCCTTGAGTGGTTGGAACACCAGTCCCATCACCCAGCAACCTGAGTCCCCACCTCTCCACAGATCTCACAGAGCAAACATGAAACACCTCCCTGGAGCTCAACTCAAAGCCATCTCCCCCCCCTGCGCCCCCCCCTTCTCAGTGAGCTGTTGACTCAAAAGTAAACCAACTTATCATTCAGAAAATGCCCACTGATCTCAAATTTGCATACCCCAGATGAGGCTGCAAAGCCATTTATCTCTCAAGAGCAGCCTGCTGTGGTCCCTTTTATATTTTTATGGGATTGTCCTTAAATGGCTGATTAGTTTGGGGTGATTTATAAATGCTTCAAGCCTGGCAATTTCTCCCTTAATGATTGGACAGATTTGTGTCTGGCTTTAAGCAGGCCTGGCTTTCTGTTGTCCCAGCGCATCTGTGGGCCACCTCCATCCCACAGTGACCTCACTTGTCTCCAGTCCGAGCCAACTTAGTCCTTCACCAAGTTTTCTCAAGGTTTAACTTTGCCTGTCATTAGCTATTTATCTTTGAGAGAAGCGAAACAAATTCACAGTGGAAAAAAAAAACATGTAAAAAGGTACTAATATTCTCCCACCCCTCTTTACATTCCCTTTATCTTTAGGGGCAAGAAGAAAGTCCCACGAACTCTGACTTGGTTATTTACCCTTCCTTGGGCTTGATTTTCTTACTTGACAATAGGGAATGCTATACAGAATCTTTTCTACCCTGGGAATTGAGAGGGAACGAGGGAGCCAGCCAACGGTAGGGAATTGCTTGGCATTATTCTGTTGGCAGCAAGCCCTCTATAAGCATTAGCTGCGGAGTTTCCCATTGGGTACCATGGAGGGAAGCACGCATAGAAACCAGGACAAGGAACCTTCAGGTGCTTTAATCCTGTGTGACTTGATCTGTGTACTGCTCTCTGTCCACTCTCTGCATCTTCACATGATGGCTTACTACAGAAGCAGGCTCGGCTTTTCCTGATGGCGTGCCTCCACTTAACAGCTTACTGCTTTGTTTTCTTCTATTTTGTTTGATTTTTAATCTTAAAGTAACACACATCTAATCAAAACCACCCTCCTATTTGTGGGCTGTTCTATGCAAAAGCGAACCACTCTTTACATTTAAATTTGTGTGTGTTGGGGGAGGGGAGTTGGGGGACAAAGCCAGAGGACAGCTTGCAGGACTTGGGAGTTGATTCTCTCCTTTCATCATGTGGGTCCCCAGGATGGAAGCCATGTAGTCAGGCTTGGCATCACTCTCCTTTATCTGCCGAGCCGTATCACTGGCCTACCACTTTCATTATTTTTCTCTTTCTTGTGTATTGTATAATATTTTAAAGAAAATGTCCAGTTCACTTTTTATGCCTGTGGGTCATATACATTCAAAAAACCCTACAGTAGATTTGAGCACATATTAACATTTTTTTTTCTTGTTGTAAATCCTTAAGCAACATTGGTAGCATTTTACACAGTGGTGCACTACATTAGGTGCCATAAGCAATCCAGAGATGATTTACGGATACAAGAGGATGTGTGCAAGTTGCATGCAAATATTACACCATTTTTATAGAGAACTTGAACATTTATTTATTTATTTATTTGCATCACTGTGGAATACTAGAACCTATTTCCCATGGGTACCAATAGTCAACAATTCTTATGTTGCCCTTCCCTGGGAATTAGCTCACTTTTTTCTTGTTTGAGAAAGAGTCTCCTGTATCCTGGGCTGGCCTTGAACTTGCTATGCTGGGGATAGACTTGAACTTCAAGTTCTTTCGCATCCACATGCCAAGTGCTGCCATTATACCTGGTTTATGTGGTGCTGGGGGCCGAGTGCAGGTCTAGGCAATCAAGTTGCACCCACAGCCCTCTCGGCATTTACTTTAGACTGTTTATTGGTGGTTTCCTAAGTAGAAACTGATAGTCTTGCTTTTTTATATTCTGCTCCACACCAGCAGAATGAGTCTTGTGCTCATTATGCCGTTAGCGTTATGTTGTGTTTTCACTCAAATAGTCCTTCTGTACTTATATCATTTTTATTATGTAAATATTGTTTACTGCTAAGCACCAGAATGGAATGTACCATGGTTAACTTTCCTGAATGAACTTTTGTTTCCCTTGAGGTTAATAATAATTGTTCTGATTATTTATCTCATTTTTTAAGTTGAAAAAAAATACGCTTTCACAGATTATATTCTGATCATCATTCTCCCCCGCCCCTCATTTGCTCCCAGATCCTCCTCATCTATCCAAGTCCACACCCTTTTTCTCTGTCTTTAGAAAATAGACAGGCAAATTAAAAACAAGCAAACATATAAAACAGAATAATGGAAAAACAAAAGACATGAGAAACACACACACAAACACACCCCATAAAAAGACAAAATCAGAAACTTTAATATATAAGAAAAATATCAGTAAAGTAAAAAAAATCCAAACAAAGCACTATGAAACAAAATAACTCTCAAAAAATACCACTGAGTTTATTTTGTACTGGGCATAAACTGCTGAGCATAGGGCCTGCCCTAAACTATGGTTTGCATACCTGGTGAGACTCAATTAAAGAAAACTAATTTTTCTTTTGTGAGCAATTATCAGTTGGAGATAGCTTTTTGGTTAGGGGCGGGGGCCTATGCCTACTTCCCCTCTCAGCACTGAGACCCTATCTGGCATGGACCTGTGCAGGCTCTGTGTGTAGATATGTGAGTTCATCTGTAGGTCAGTCCTGTTGGATCTGGAAGACACTGTTTCCTCTGTGTCCTCCATCCCCTCTGGCTCTTACAATTTTTCTGCCTTCTCTTCCATATAGCTCCCTGAACCCTGAGGGGAGGGGTTTGTAAAGACATCTCATTTAGGTCTGAGTGTTCCAGGGTCTCTCACTCTCTGCACACTGTCCAGTTGTGGGTCTCTGTATTTGTTCCTATCTACTACAGGAGGAAGCGTCTCTGATGATGGCTGAGCAAGACACTGATCTCTGAGTATAGTAGAATATCCTCAGGAGTCATTTTATTGTTCTGTTCCTTGAGCAGAACAGTAGTATTTGTAGCAGCATATTACACAGGCAGGTCACCGCTGCTGATGGTAGGTTTCACAGTTGTGTTGGTATTTACTTTCCTTCCTTGGAAGCCTACGGAGTGCGTTCCAGGCCTGTGAACACTAATCAGTAAGGATAAAGGATCTAGTTAGGTACCAACTTGATGTCAGTGAGTTGTGTAGGTGTTATCTTTAGTAGTGGGGCCTTGTTGTGGAGAGCAAACAATAGCCTTGGCAATGTAACCTGGGTTGTTTGTAGTTTCCCATGGGGCCAGTTTGGCTAACAACTCACTTAGATTTAACCCATTCCTGATACTGGATGTTTCCCTTGGTGACATGAGATGTCTCATTAGGATTTTGTTTCCCTGTTTTTCGGTGGCTCCATTTAGATTTCTTTCCTCTGTGTTTATATTTTAAGAAGCTTCTAGTGTAGTGGGCTTCCATACAACTCCTTAAATGGCCCTTGATGTTAGCTGTGCCTATCATTAATTTTTTTTTCAAGCGCTTTTATGAAGCTATCTGAATCTTTCAGACATGTACCAACTGTCAATATGATGTCTGAAGGGGCCTTCCTTCCATGTCATTCGGCACTGGCTCACCTCCCTAAAGGCTACCAACCTAGTTAGTGATGGGTCCTGAAAAAGGTTTAATTCTGTCTTCATTTTTGCATCTTATCTTGCCTAGTGCCTAAGGAAGAGCAGGTGGGATGCAGAAATAGTAAGATGCCATGTTTGGCAATACAGAAGCCTTTTATTATTACATTTGATGAATCATTAATTTAGGCATGTAGTTCTGGGTTAAAATAATTGCTTTTCAGAAAAATGCAAGGATTCTCTCTTTGCCTTCTGGGTTTTAGGTTTTGTGACAACTAGGTAATTCACCCGCCCAACCCCTCCGTAAGGGGCACGTCATGCTTGTTCGTGTCTCAGGAGGTTCTTGTGTAAAGTTTTCTCTTCATTGCTGGGGTTTTGAAAGTCCTAAGGCTGTGCCTAAGAGCACATTTCTTCTGTTACCTCTGCTGTGCATCAGGCCACCGACTCCTTCTAGAGATTCGTATTCTACAACTCTAGCAGATTTTATGGTTGTAAATAATTAATGGCTGCCTTTCTTTTATTTTCTCCTCTTTTCTCCTTCTGAGCTTCCCACTTGAGACTCCAGATTGAGTCTTCAAGTTTATTACTTAGACTTCCTTTATTTTATTTTATTTTGTCTTTTTTTGGTTATATACTTGAGATATTTTTCTCAACTGTGCCTGTCATTTTTTTTTCTTCATTTGCCTTATAATTTTGTGCTAAATTTCTGTGTCAGATTACTTTTTTCAAAAGTGTGTTTATGTTTTGTTTTGTTTTTTTTAAAAAAAACAAAACAGAATCTTGTCCTTGCCTCATGAACATAGTATCTTTTCTCCTTTTCATGTGTATATATATGTGTGTGTGTGACATATCTACTTGGTAGTAGGCATGTTCACACACATGTGTGGGTGTTCATGCAGGTACGTGTTCATGTGTGTAGTGACTTGAGGTTGATGCTGAGAATCTTCATCACTCTTCTATCTTATTCTTTGAGGCAGAGTCTCTCACACCTAGAGCTCACCCGTGTGGCTAATCTCACAGCTAGTGCCCTAGGGACCCCAATTTCACCTTCTCAGGCTGAGTAAACAGGCAGGCCGACTCTGCCACTCAGTGTTTACATGGGCCTGGGGATCTGAACACTGTCTTTCTTGCTTTGTTGCAAATGCTTTAACTCCTGAGCCATCCAGCCTACACTCTCTTTTTTAAATTCAAAATTAAAAAAAAATTTATTCACTTTACATCCCAGTCATACCCCCTCTCCCTTTTCCCCTCCTGGTCCCCCACCTTCCCTCCCTCTTCCCCCCCTGCTTCTCCCCTAGTCCTCTGAGACAGGGAGCTCTCCTCCCCTATCAACTGACCCCAGCCTATCAAGTCCCATTAGGACTGCCTGCATCCTCTTCCTCTGTGGCCTGGTAAGGCACCCCACTAGGGGGAAGTGATCAAAGAGCAGGCAACAGAGTCCATGGCAGAGACAACCCTGGTCTCCCTTACTAGGGGACCAATATGGAGACAGAGCTGCCCGTTGGCGACATCTGAGCAGCTGGCCTAGGTCCTCACCATGCATGATCCTTGGTGGATGCATAGACTCCACAGGCCGCCCCCTGGGCCCAGATTTGTTGGCTCTGTTGGTCCTCCTGTGGAGGTCCTGTCCCCCCTCCGAGTTCTTCCACCACCTCCCACTTTTCCACAAGACTCCCTGTGCTCTGCCCCAAAGTTTGGCTGTTAGACTCAGCATCTGCTTCGATCTCTTGTTGGATGGAGTCTTTCAGAGGCTGTCTATAGTGGGCTCCTGTCTTGCTCCCTCTCTTCAACCACTTCTGGTGTCTGTTCTATTTGACCTTCTAAATGAGAAGTAAGCATCCTCCCTAGGATTCACAGACCTAAAGAAATAAGGAGTCCTCCTTGTTACTTAGTTTTTTTTAGGTCTGTGAATTGTAATATGGTTGTCCTGTATTATATGACTAATACCTGCTTATAATTGAGTATATACCATGTGTGTCCTTCTGGGTCTGGGTTATTTCACTCAAGATGATTTTTTCCAGCTCCATTAATTTGCCTGCAAATTTCATGATGTCCTGTTTTTAATAGCTGAATAGTATTCCATTGTGTAAATGTACCACAGTTTCGTTATCCATTCTTCAGTTGAGGGGCATCTGGGTTGTTTCTAGTTTCTGGCTATTACAAATAATGCCGCTATGAATATAGTTGAACAAATGTTCTTATAAAACATAATTATACATTCGGAGTCTGAGTCTGTTTCTCACACAGTTTCTTTCCTTTGGAGTTTCTTTCCTTTCTCCACCTGCCCCTTTGATAGACCATGAATTTGTTTTAATTTTAATCTTTAGTTCTAGAAGACTTGTTTACTTATCTGATGATCCTTTGATTGTTAAGGAATGGAGGGGAGGAAGTGCCTCTGGGTTGAGTCTGGGGTGTTTTGAAGCCTTTGTCTATGTCTGAGATTTTGTGTATTGTGTTTGGTATATTTGGTGTGTTTGTGTGTCTTCCAGGGGGTGTATGTTGAAAAAAATGTACCTGTAAGTCTTTGTGGTGTGTGCTTCAAGGTCTCTGTGGGTGCAGGATGTCAGTGTACCTGTGTGTGTGTGGAATGTGTGTGGAATATATTTGGTGATATTGATGGCTTGACTGTAAGGGAAACATGTTCCAGCCATTTATATCATGACTCCACTCAGCTGTTCATACCTGGAGCTTCCCTGCTTTGATTAGAAAATTTTTCTCTCTGGGACTCTTTCAGTTTCCTGATTCAGTTACTTCTGAGGTAATCTGAAGAGTTATAGTGGACAGAGGGAGAGTGGCCTTATCTGTTGGCCTTCCATCTTACCACAGCTCTAATTTACGCCTGAGGCCTTAGCCAGTTTTGTGCTGTGCCTTGAGTTTTCATACAAGGGAACAGCATCTGGCTTGGTATCTCCAGATATGAAAAGAATGCTGACTCTGAGGGTCATACTGAGCCCTATCCAGCTGTGAGGACTTGTAGGAGCCATTAGAAGTGTGGCAATTCTTTTCTTTCACCTCAGACTAGTCCTCTCATTAGTGTCATCCCTCCCTTTGAAGCTATCCAGGTGCCTCCAGCTCTCAAACCTTTCTGGGTTACAGCAACATAAATGCCCAATCTTATCAGCTCCCCCCACCCCACAACTCTATCTTTTAGGTCTCAGGAGTGAGTGTTCATAGTTTGCTGATGACTTTTAGCCAGTGGCATCTTATTTCAATTTCTGTGTCCATACCTTGACTGATATTTTAGTGTGGATTTACAAGGAAGCAGCCTCACTCAGTGCTTTCCAGAGATGTCAATGAGTCTGTGTTAAAGCACTCTGAAGTCTCTACATCTCCATGGAGTGAGATACAGAGCACAGAGACTGTTTTCTGTTTTGTTAGTTCTGTCCATTGTGGTAGGGCAACAGTAGGCATCTGCTGCTTTGGGGATGTTTATGAAGCATCATCTTAAATGGAGAGGTGCGGGATGCAGAGACTAACATACCGTGTCTATGCTTGGGATGTTCCTGGGTGGTTTTCATGGAGATACGCTATAAAGAAAACCACCAGGCTGTCACTGTTATGTGGCTTTAAGAGTGGACAAGTGGCAAGGTTTAGATTCAGTGGCCAGGGCTTGTATTTAAGTAAAATGGCCTGACTGGCTCATGTGTTTGAGTAGTTAATCCCCAGCTGGTAGGTTGTTCAGGAAATGAGACCTGGCTAGTGAAGTCCCAGGGGGTGGGACTTTGGGAGGTGTAGGAGTATCAACTCCTGGTTCTGCCTGCTGTTGTGATATAGTCTTACACTCCTGCAGCCACTGACCTAACCAGTCCAACTGCCAATGGGCTGTGGCCCTTAAATTAGGATCCAACATAAATCATTCCTCCCTTAAATTGCTTCTGTTAGGCATTTGTCACAGACCTCCCTGTGAAGGGAAAATTTATGCTGACCTCTGAGTAACCAGAAGACACCGGCTGTGCCAAAGTCAGGAGAAAAGATACTGTAGACGCAGGGCACAGATGGAGCAAAAGTCATAGTGGAAGCCAGAGTCTAAGAGGCATGGGTAAACGTGGTTATGCTGTGGGCCATAGCTGAGGGTAAGCTACTTGAGGACAGGCTAGAGGTTTAGTAGGATGGTATGTTCTGTTACCTCTAGGCCAGGAGTGGGCTTTGAATTGTAAATGCCATAGGGAGCCATCCATAGTGATCTCTGTCTCTAGTGTACGTGTGCATGCCCTTGCATGTACCGACGTGAGTGAACGTGTGTAGGGATGCCAGAGGCTGATGTCAATAGTCTTCCATCATCTCTCTTCATTGTAGCTCTTGAGGCAGACCATCTAGCTAGACCTTCACACTAGACTAGCTGGCCAACAAATGCAGGGGATCTGTCTTTCTCTGTCTCAACCTAACTCTAGGATTACAAACTTGCTCAGCTATGTACAGCTTTTATGTGGGTGATAGGGATCTGAGCTGAAGTCTCCAGGCTTATGAAGCAAATATTTTATGACCTGAGCCATCTCTGCAGCCCTCTGAGAGTGTTAACTTTGAAGCAGAAAGTAGTGAGATTTGACTACAGGCGTCTTAGGCTCACTGTGGAATTCTGAATAGAACCTGTAAGCAGAAATAACCAAACGTGCTAGAAAGCTGCAGACTGTGTGGGTTTAGGAAGTAGGTAGGTCTTTTCCCATAGTTTTGGAGTTTATAGAGTGGAGATCAAGGCTGAGGGCTCTTCCAGGTTTGCAGATGTTTCCTTGCTGCATCCTCACATGGCCTTTTTGCTTTGTGTGTATTCCTGGCTTTCTGGTTGTGAAGATGACAATCATCTTTGGGTTTTTTGGGGGGGCTTCCCTTTTCTGAGGACAAGGGGAAGGGAGATGAGGAAGAGGATAGGAGGGAGGCACTGGCAGGAGAGGAGGGAAGGTCTACAATTGAGATGTAAAGTGAATATATAAATTAAAAATAAATAAATAAATAAATAAATAGAGTGCATCCTTATAGCCTTAATAAGGGCATAAGGGAGCCTTAATAAGCTCTCTCAAAACCATAGCTCCAAATATAGGGTCACTGGGGCTCCAACTCTGAATTTTGGTGAGACAGTTCAGTCTACAACAGGAGCTTGAATGGAGCCCACAGGATGGTAGGAGACAATTCCAGGAATTCAGAAAAGAGTGTCACTGGAGCAGACAGGGGTGGGTGGGTGAGGTGGGGCTGCACTTGTGCCAGAAATGGGAAACTTGAGCTTTCCTAGGGAGCTTCCAGAAGGGCTTGTTTCTGGAAAGGATGGTTGGAAGCACTGTTGTGTGAATTTAAAAAGTGTGCTCTCTATGTGTGTGATGTAGGCGTGTGACTGTATATGTGGGTGTGTATGTAGGTATGTGTGTGTTGTGTAGGTGTATGTATGTATGAAGGTATGTGAGTGTAGGAAGGCACACACATATGCATATATGTGGTTAGAGATGAACCTTGGCTGTGGTTCCTAAGATGCTGTCCGCCTTGTTTCATGTGACAGGGTTTCCCATGGGCCTAGAACTCACCAGGTAGAGTGTCCTAGCTGGCTGGTGATCCCCCAGGAATCTGGCTGTTTCATCTTCTAGGCACTGAGATTAGAAGCACACACCGCTCCCTGTGGCTTCTTCTTTGTGGCTCCTGAAGATTCAAATTCAGGGTCATAGGCTTGCAAAGTGAGCACTTTGTGACTCAGCTGACCCCGGCCCTAAAAGCGGGGCTTTTATGAAAGTGTGAACTGCAGATAGAAAAGCACCACCATGGCTGCTGATGAACACACTCTGGTAAACACCGCACAGGAATTTGTACTGCAGAGGCCCCTTAGGTACCCAAGTCAGATAGATAGTTTCTATCTGGAGGACAAAGCACAGAAGCCATTTCACATCTCATAGCAATTAGCCATACGACCAGGTGAACTTCCTACAGAAAAGGTGTAGGTAGAACCTCAATCATTGTTCATTGCTGTATACTGTCCCACAGCACACCACATCTACTGGGGAGGATGGCCACATCTTGAGTTTTATTAGGAGCGAGCAGGAGTGCACAGACAGGAGGCATGGAGGCATCATGTTGGTTTCAAGGCAAGATTGTGTTTCAGGAAGAAAAATGTCCCGGTTACTCTCACACCTCCCAATGGTCAAGCAAAATGAAATCAAGCGTACATTCTCTGGCCTGGATGGCATGAAGCTTCCTGGCTGTGTTGAAGAGCTGTAGGTGGGAGGAGTGTACAGCCGGCATCAGAATGGCATCAAATGGGTGTGAGGATGTGGAAATGGCAACATGACCTGAAGTCAGACCACTGGTGTGAAAGGAAGAGAGAGATCCTGTGGGGCTTAGGAGTTGTGGAGAGATGCAGAAGGTGGGTTTTTGTTTTTGTTTTTGTTTTTTTATTTTGCTTTATTGATGGCTAGAGGCTTTTGTACATGTTTGCACAATCTTAGGAATGATCCTGTAGAAAGGACAATGGCATGAGGGCTTGGGT